>NC_056743.1:357807437-358107437 GCF_019279795.1 Protopterus annectens | reverse complement strand
TGTGTAAGTACAGCTGCACTTCATAGTGCTATATGGTTCATGAAACATGACCTGTGTGAGTACAGCTGCACTTCATAGTGCTATATGGTTCATGAAACATGACCTGTGTGAGTACAGCTGCACTTCATAGTGCTATATGGTTCATGAAACATGACCTGTGTGAGTACAGCTGCACTTCATAGTGCTATATGGTTCATGAAACATGACCTGTGTGAGTACAGCTGCACTTCATAGTGCTATATGGTTCATGAAACATGACCTGTGTGAGTACAGCTGCACTTCATAGTGCTATATGGTTCATGAAACATGACCTGTGTGAGTACAGCTGCACTTCATAGTGCTATATGGTTCATGAAACATGACCTGTGTGAGTACAGCTGCACTTCATAGTGCTATATGGTTCATGAAACATGACCTGTGTGAGTACAGCTGCACTTCATAGTGCTATATGGTTCATGAAACATGACCTGTGTGAGTACAGCTGCACTTCATAGTGCTATATGGTTCATGAAACATGACCTGTGTGAGTACAGCTGCACTTCATAGTGCTATATGGTTCATGAAACATGACCTGTGTGAGTACAGCTGCACTTCATAGTGCTATATGGTTCATGAAACATGACCTGTGTGAGTACAGCTGCACTTCATAGTGCTATATGGTTCATGAAACATGACCTGTGTGAGTACAGCTGCACTTCATAGTGCT
This sequence comes from Protopterus annectens, assembly GCF_019279795.1. Classification (NCBI taxonomy): domain Eukaryota; kingdom Metazoa; phylum Chordata; order Ceratodontiformes; family Protopteridae; genus Protopterus; species Protopterus annectens. Next base: position 358,106,731 of record NC_056743.1, on the reverse strand, counting down.
ATATGGTTCATGAAACATGACCTGTGTGAGTACAGCTGCACTTCATAGTGCTATATGGTTCATGAAACATGACCTGTGTGAGTACAGCTGCACCTCATAGTGCTATATGGTTCATGAAACATGACCTGTGTGAGTACAGCTGCACTTCATAGTGCTATATGGTTCATGAAACATGACCTGTGTGAGTACAGCTGCACTTCATAGTGCTATATGGTTCATGAAACATGACCTGTGTGAGTACAGCTGCACTTCATAGTGCTATATGGTTCATGAAACATGACCTGTGTGAGTACAGCTGCACTTCATAGTGCTATATGGTTCATGAAACATGACCTGTGTGAGTACAGCTGCACTTCATAGTGCTATATGGTTCATGAAACATGACCTGTGTGAGTACAGCTGCACTTCATAGTGCTATACGGTTCATGAAACATGACCTGTGTGAGTACAGCTGCACTTCATAGTGCTATATGGTTCATGAAACATGACCTGTGTGAGTACAGCTGCACTTCATAGTGCTATATGGTTCATGAAACATGACCTGTGTGAGTACAGCTGCACTTCATAGTGCTATATGGTTCATGAAACATGACCTGTGTGAGTACAGCTGCACTTCATAGTGCTATATGGTTCATGAAACATGACCTGTGTGAGTACAGCTGCACTTCATAGTGCTATATGGTTCATGAAACATGACCTGTGTGAGTACAGCTGCACTTCATAGTGCTATATGGTTCATGAAACATGACCTGTGTGAGTACAGCTGCACTTCATAGTGCTATATGGTTCATGAAACATGACCTGTGTGAGTACAGCTGCACTTCATAGTGCTATATGGTTCATGAAACATGACCTGTGTGAGTACAGCTGCACTTCATAGTGCTATATGGTTCATGAAACATGACCTGTGTGAGTACAGCTGCACTTCATAGTGCTATATGGTTCATGAAACATGACCTGTGTGAGTACAGCTGCACTTCATAGTGCTATATGGTTCATGAAACATGACCTGTGTGAGTACAGCTGCACTTCATAGTGCTATATGGTTCATGAAACATGACCTGTGTGAGTACAGCTGCACTTCATAGTGCTATATGGTTCATGAAACATGACCTGTGTGAGTACAGCTGCACTTCATAGTGCTATATGGTTCATGAAACATGACCTGTGTGAGTACAGCTGCACTTCATAGTGCTATATGGTTCATGAAACATGACCTGTGTGAGTACAGCTGCACTTCATAGTGCTATACGGTTCATGAAACATGACCTGTGTGAGTACAGCTGCACTTCATAGTGCTATATGGTTCATGAAACATGACCTGTGTGAGTACAGCTGCACTTCATAGTGCTATATGGTTCATGAAACATGACCTGTGTGAGTACAGCTGCACTTCATAGTGCTATACGGTTCATGAAACATGACCTGTGTGAGTACAGCTGCACTTCATAGTGCTATACGGTTCATGAAACATGACCTGTGTGAGTACAGCTGCACTTCATAGTGCTATATGGTTCATGAAACATGACCTGTGTGAGTACAGCTGCACTTCATAGTGCTATATGGTTCATGAAACATGACCTGTGTGAGTACAGCTGCACTTCACAGTGCTATACGGTTCATGAAACATGACCTGTGTGAGTACAGCTGCACTTCATAGTGCTATATGGTTCATGAAACATGACCTGTGTGAGTACAGCTGCACTTCATAGTGCTATATGGTTCATGAAACATGACCTGTGTGAGTACAGCTGCACTTCATAGTGCTATATGGTTCATGAAACATGACCTGTGTGAGTACAGCTGCACTTCATAGTGCTATATGGTTCATGAAACATGACCTGTGTGAGTACAGCTGCATTTCATAGTGCTATATGGTTCATGAAACATGACCTGTGTGAGTACAGCTGCACTTCACAGTGCTATACGGTTCATGAAACATGACCTGTGTGAGTACAGCTGCATTTCATAGTGCTATACGGTTCATGAAACATGACCTGTGTGAGTACAGCTGCATTTCATAGTGCTATATGGTTCATGAAACATGACCTGTGTGAGTACAGCTGCACTTCATAGTGCTATATGGTTCATGAAACATGACCTGTGTGAGTACAGCTGCACTTCATAGTGCTATATGGTTCATGAAACATGACCTGTGTGAGTACAGCTGCACTTCATAGTGCTATATGGTTCATGAAACATGACCTGTGTGAGTACAGCTGCACTTCATAGTGCTATACGGTTCATGAAACATGACCTGTGTGAGTACAGCTGCATTTCATAGTGCTATACGGTTCATGAAACATGACCTGTGTGAGTACAGCTGCACTTCATAGTGCTATATGGTTCATGAAACATGACCTGTGTGAGTACAGCTGCACTTCATAGTGCTATATGGTTCATGAAACATGACCTGTGTGAGTACAGCTGCACTTCATAGTGATATACGGTTCATGAAACATGACCTGTGTGAGTACAGCTGCATTTCATAGTGATATACGGTTCATGAAACATGACCTGTGTGAGTACAGCTGCACTTCATAGTGCTATATCGTTCATGAAACATGACCTGTGTGAGTACAGCTGCACTTCATAGTGCTATATGGTTCATAAAACATGACCTGTGTGAGTACAGCTGCACCTCATAGTGCTATATGGTTCATGAAACATGACCTGTGTGAGTACAGCTGCACTTCACAGTGCTATATGGTTCATGAAACATGGCCTGTGTGAGTACAGCTGCACTTCATAGTGCTATATGGTTCATGAAACATGACCTGTGTGAGTACAGCTGCACTTCATAGTGCTATATGGTTCATGAAACATGACCTGTGTGAGTACAGCTGCACTTCATAGTGCTATATGGTTCATTAAACATGACCTGTGTGAGTACAGCTGCACTTCATAGTGCTATATGGTTCATGAAACATGACCTGTGTGAGTACAGCTGCACTTTGTTTGGGTGAAGGGCTTTCCTTAAGCTGTTGTCTGAAGTCCAGGTACTTTTGTTCATCTCTGAGAGAAGACTGGAGTCCCATAGTTTAGGTGCTTGCTAGGACATAATCAGTGCAGTGAAGTTTAGTTTTTAGCATTAGTAGGGTTGCTTATGACTAAAAAGCACCCCTGAGATTATATTTGGGTGGTTTAGAAAAATATTCATGACAAAGTGAGTGGAAGATGTCTTAGAAGAAAGGGATTTGTGAATTAGTGATCCTAGTAAGAAGTTGGCTCTCAAACATATTGGGAACCATTTAGCTTTGGTGGGAGTTAGGCCATGATGCTCATTAATGGAAGAATTAGTTATGAACCTGGGGGCATTATAATTTGAGGCAGCAGCTGTTATGGGTTGTCCATATTCAAGCTGAGATAAGAGTATTTCTTTGCTCTGGCAGCTTTGGGTGGCCTGTACAGAAGAGGTGATGGCTTATTTGCCCCCAACAAAAGTGTATTGATCTTTTTGCATGTGTTTTGAATGTCTAGCCCAATGCCAAGGTATTTGAAGAATGTGGAAGTTTCTATGGTGTTACTGTTAACATCTTTAATATTAACTAAGATGTGCTTTGGATATTTTTTTGGTTTGTTCCAACAGCATTGTTTTTGTTTTTGAGTTGAGTATAAGTTTCCAGCTTATTTGCTATTTGTTGAGGGTTTGGAAGTCATCCTGGAGCTGAGTTTGTGTAATTGAATAGGATTTGTTTGGCCTGTACATGACCATGTCATATGCATAAAGAATTAGAGGTATCTGAGGATGATCAGATGGAAGTTGTTGATAAATATGGAAAATAACAGAGGCACTAAAGTGGAACCCTGTGGGGCTCCTTTATTAAGAGGAGCTGTTTCACAAGTGATAGTGCTTACTTTTACCTTGAAGGATCTACTGGTGAAGAAACCGGGTCTACTTCACGTTGTCGTAAGCTGACAATATTGAATCTGATATTGTCGAGATGACAATATCGAAAGTGAAGAACATTGTGCAAGTAAACGGAAATCTCCGTAAGGGGAGATTTCCATTTACCTCAATGTAGTGCGGTCTCGGAGTTGGTATATTTAAGTGGGGGGGTGTGGGGGTGCAGGGGGGCCTGCGCCCCTGCCTTCACCATTTATTTTGTTTTTATTTGTTTTTTTTTTTTACATTATTCGATGTTTTACTTAATCGATCAATAAAGTTCGACCTTTATTGATTCAAATAAGTAAACTTTTGATAACGTGATATAGACGTGAAGAAATCTACAAATCAAGGCTCTGCATCATCATTAATGCCTGTTTCAGATAATTTGTTAAATAAAAAGTTATGGTCAATTAGATTAAATGTTTTGTCAGCTCCTGTCAAGTTGTCTTTGTCCATAATAGATAAAATGTCATATTTGAGGAGGGAGTTAAAGAGCTGTTATGGTGCTATGTCGAGAACAGAATCTATGTTGCTTCCTGAATAGAAGATGGTATTGATGTAAATAAACAGTAGATTAGTTGTAGATATTTTTTCTAGTATTTTACCTAAAAGGGCAGTATTGCGATATGATAGAACTATGATGCAGTAGTTGGCTATTGCTTTTTTCAATATGAGGCATAATTATTAGTATAAACAAGCTGTACATGTGAGTGAGAGGGTGAAATAAAGTCCTTACAAAGGTGACTAAACCAATGGACTAGGTTATCTGAGCCTGGAGGTGTGTCTATCTGTATTTGGTCCATTTAAGTTTCCGTCTCTCTGTGTTTATAATCATTTTGAAGATGAATAGTGGAATGTACAGGGGGTGGCTGTAGGGGTAGTAGGTTTGTGTTGTTAATGTGTGGCAGGTTGCTGAACACATTGAGGAAGTCAGCACATTAGAGTTTGTTTGTGATGGTGTTAGAGGGCTTCAGGGGAGTGGAGATGTGTTGAGTTTTTCAACCAGTCAACAGGATGATTTCTCTGCAGAATCTTTTGTGTTTGGCTAAAAGTGAAATGTGTTTGCTTTGGTCGTGGTTGTTTTTGTGTCTGCAGATGGATTGCTTGGCTTGGTTGCATAGTGAGGTGTATCTGGCTCAGGAATCTGTGGGGGGGTTGCATTTCCAATTGTGTCATGCTTCTTCAGAAACGTTGAGGGGATGCTTGAGATTGTTAGATACCCAGTCATGTTTATAAGGACAAAATAGCCTTTGTACTAATGTAACTAAGGAAATGAATTTGCTTTGCAAGTGCAGTGAGTCTTGGTAAGGTTGTTAGCTGCTTCATTGAGTATAGCTCCCTCTTTGGCATGTACCTGAACAGACACATGCCACAAGTGGAATGCCCACAGAGATACCTTACTAAAAGGATATAAGCCCTAAACAATATGGCCTGCATGGACTGACTCAAAACCCTGTCCCTATACTTGGTATCCAGGAGATTCCTAAGAGGTGACCTGTGTCTGGCATACAAGACATTGTCTAAGAGGTGACCTGTGCCTGGCATACAAGACATGGTTTAACCCAATAATAATGGATTTGCTGCATATCAGCAAGCCAAATGCCATCAAAAATACTCTGTCTAGGAATCTAACCTCTTCTGCAACATTAACAAAATGGTTTTGAAAGAGAAGTATGTCGTGCAGAGGAAACCACTGCTCTGGAAATGACTCCCCAACCATGTAAAACAAAGTTCATCCCTGTACACTGTCAAGGCAGCTCCTAAATTCCTTTTCACATGCATGGATACCCACAAATTATCTGTGGTATGGACACCAGTTATTTTAATTATAGGTAATATATAATTATCATCCATTGGATGATTAAGGCCAATCAAACACCAAATGGGATAGGATAATTCAAGCACCCCAAGGGAAATTGGCTAGACTAAAATGTCCTGCAAGGGCAGCTAGGCTAGTACTTACCTTTGAACCTATGAGCATGAGTAACTACCTCTTGTGAATCCTTTTTTGTATATTCTTTGTATGTATAATTACCTGTCATGAATAGTTTGTTGTATTTTTACTGTATTATTTTCTCTCATTTCATGGCTGAAAAGGGTATTGTGACCGTCCCACCTACCCAGTAACAAATAATAAGTAAACATGCTCCGCAGATGACACAGATACTGCTCCACAGTTGACACAGATACTGCTCTGCAGCTGACACAGATACTGCTCCGCAGCTGACATAGATACTGCTCCGCAGCTGACACAGATACTGCTCCGCAGCTGACACAGATACTGCTCTGCAGCTGACACAGATACTGCTCCGCAGCTGACACAGATACTGCTCCACAGATGACACAGATACTGCTCCGCAGCTGACACAGATACTGCTCTGCAGCTGACACAGATACTGCTCCGCAGCTGACACAGATACTGCTCCGCAGCTGACACAGATACTGCTCTGCAGCTGACACAGATACTGCTCCGCAGCTGACACAGATACTGCTCCGCAGCTGACACAGATACTGCTCCGCAGCTTACACAGATACTGCTCCGCAGCTGACACAGATACTGCTCTGCAGCTGACACAGATACTGCTCCACAGCTGACACAGTACCTCACTCATCATTAGCTCCATTTCTGGACACAATGCCACTTCTGTCCGTCTTTGCCTGCTTCATCTCAAATGCATAGCCACTTTTCCATGAAACAGAACAAAGTGTTTTTATAGTAAAAAAATCTCAAATATTTACATTGAAACCAGTCAATGCAATATGACAGTGTCACATTCCAAAGATAAAGAAACTTACTTCTTTATCATATAAAAAACAAACTTAATACAACTAAATAAATAAAAGACTACATCAGTTTAAAGCAAATTTTTATTAACCGTTCCCTGTCATAAACACCCATCTCATTGCTCCAGTAGATCTTTTTCAATATTGCATTTTTATAACATTGCACCTCCATGTCTCCCTTTCCAATTAACTCAAGTACTTTGCAAAAGTATTCACTTTTATCCTTGCTATCATCCTGTAAGCCCTCATAATATCAGTACGTAATATTTTCCATTTGAATAGCTTTCAATTAATTCCTGGGCGGCTGTTCTTTGAGCTATTATATTCCAAAAAATGTAGCTTGTTATAACTATAAAAATGAGTCATAGTTTTTTAACTTCTCATTTTTGTATATTACATATTCTTTCTGCCAAAATTCAATGTGAGACTATGTCTGAAATGACATTTGAAAACATATTTCCAGCAGCTTGGACTAGGCTACAGCTCTAAAACATTTAAGGAACTGTTAAAAGCACATTTATTGAAAGCCAGAGAGTGTTACTGCTTTGATCTGCTGGGCTAAAGTAAATGCAATGAACTTACCTGTCTTGTTCCGATATTCCATAGGCATTTATAAACTATTTATGTATGCATATGCCTGCAATTTGTTTTACCATATAACTGGATATACTGACATATTTTCATTACTGGCCGGGCCATATTTGGGATATGATATGATCTAAATTTTGTAATGTGCACTTGGTTATACAGTTATAATTACTTCTGATTTTACTTATTGTATTTTCAGTCTGTTTGCTCAATGTGTAGATGTTATAACCATGTTATAATTAATTATCTTATTATCATTTGAATGCTTTGTAAATAGTTAACCAATGGTAAACAAAGATACATTTCAGCTCTGCTTTTATGGAAATATTGCCATGGAATAACATTGAAAATCTCATAAAGTGGATTCACAATCATTTATTTCCTTTTTAATAGTTTTTCTTAACTTTATATCAAAATTTGACCAAGACTCTACTGTGTGATCTCTGGTCATAATTCCGTCATACCATTTTTATAGTAGCTCTTCTCATACCTGTACCATCCACAATATAATTTTTCTCAAAATCCTCATTCAGAATACAGTGTTTCATATGATTTTTTACATTTTTCACTAACCATTTTTTTCATCGCATACATTTATTTATCATTTTTTTACCAGGAAATTCTGACTGGGACAAAGCCTATTTTCAGTGTTGGCCTAGGGAGAAATGCTCCAGCTACATTTTTTAGTAATCACATGGAATCACATCTCCATAACACTTTACCATTTATATCTGCATTACCTCTGTATTCCACTTTATGACTTCTGTAACCTTTCTCAATGGAATATAGACCTGTTATTGCAGAACAATCATCAAATATAGAACAGGTATACTACAGGAACCATCAAAGACAGAACAATTTCATATTATATATTACATTTCCCATCCCTGAATTGTTATACAGTTGATCTTAGCAAAAAAAAAATTCCAACACTTATCAAAAACATTTAATTGCAATTTAAATAAACCCATCCTTTCATTAATTGTATTTCTTTAGCAGCACTCTTAACTACCTTGTGACATGAAAAACTCATCAAGACAACCATCTCCAATGACATCCCTAAATTAATTCTCAATATAATATAATATAATATAATATAATATAATATAATATAATATAATATAATATAATATAATATAATGTAATATAATATAATATAATGTAATATAATATAATATAATGTAATATAATGTAATATAATATAATATAATGTAATGTAATGTAATGTAATATAATGTAATACAATGTAATGTAATATAATATAATGTAATGTAATGTAATCTAATCTAATCTAATCTAATATAATATAATATAATATAATATAATATAATATAATATAATCTTAGATTCTGCACTTCCTTTCATGTAAGTGTGCTCCTCACTTTCTTATGTTTCATTTTCTGGTCTCTTTTTACTTTTTTCAAATACTATCTCTGTTTTTCAATTCATCATTAAAATCTTATCAAAGTGTATTAGCTTTAAACAGGGAGTGTATTTCTATTTTACTGCATAACATTAACCTTTCTTTGTTCATATATGTATACAGACTATATAGACTAAGCTGCTCCCCTCACATAAGTAGTCAGAAATTAAAATTCTCCACACTTCCACTACTTTTAACACAGTACTTACCCGCTTTAGCGCTGGCACAGTGTGGGGACAGCATGAGTACTTGTGCAGACATAGTATGGGAGCAGACTAAGTACTAATACCACTGTGGTGTGGCATCAGTATGTACTGTTGCTGCCATGATATAGGCTAAGAGTGAAAACTAATGCTGATATGATGTGGGAGCAGATGGTGTATTATTAATGCCCGGGTGCAGGATCAGGTTGAATATTAACACTGCCATGGTATAGGCTCAAAGTGAGCACTAATGCTGCCATAGTGTAGGCTCAGAGTGAGCACTGATACTGCCATGGTGTAGGCTCAGAGTGAGCATTAATGCTTCCATGGTGTAGGCTCAGTGAAGCTCAAGAAGGGGCTTGGGAGGGTGGCCTAATGTTTAAGGTGTTTGCCTTGCAAACACAAGGTGCAGGGTTTGAGTCTCACAAGGGATAATTGGCTAAGCTTAAAATGGCTCACAAGGGCAGTTAGCTTAGTACTAATCTATAAACCTATGAACTAATGATGCCATGGTTCAGGCTCTGAATTACTGCCATGGTGTAGAATCAGAGTGAGTACAAATGCTGCCATGGTGTAGGATCAGAGTGAGTACTAATGTTGCAATGGTGTTGGTTCAGAGTGAGCACAAATGCTGCCATGGTGTAGGCTCAGAGTGAGCACTGATACTACCATAGTGTAGGTTCAGAGTGAGTACTAATGTTGCCATAGTGTAGGATCAGAGTGAGCACTAATGCTGTCATGGTGTAGGATCAGAGTGAGCACTGATACTGCTATGGTGTGGGCTCAGAGTGAGCATTAATGCACACTTGATGTAGGCTTAGAGTGAGCAGTAATGATGTCATGGTGTAGTATCAGAGTGAGCAGTGACACTGCCATGGTGTGGGCTCAGATTGAGCACTACTGCTGCCATGGTGCAGGTTCAGAGTGAGCACTAATGCTGTCATGGTGTAGGATCAGAGTGAACAGTGATACTGCCATGGTGTAGGATCAGAGTGAGCACTAATGCTGTCATGGTGGAGGATCAAAGTGAGCAGTGATACTGCCATGGTGTGGGCTCAAAGTGAGCACTAATTCTGCCATGGTGTAGGATCAGAGTGAGCACTGATACTACCATGGTGTAGGCTGAGAGTGAGCACTAATGCTTCCATGGTGTAAGCTCAAAGTGAGCACTAATGCTTCCATGGTGTAGGCTCAGAGTGAGCACAGATACTGCCATGGTGTAGAATCAGAGTGAATACTAATGTTGCAATGGTGTGGGCTTAGAGTGAGTACTAATGTAGCTATGGTGTAGGCTCAGAGTGAGCTGTAATACTGTCATGGTGTAGGATCAGAGTGAGCACTGATACTACCATGGTGTAGGCTCAGAGTGAGCACTGATACTACCATGGTGTAGGCTCAAAGTGAGCACTAATGCTTCCATGGTGTAGGCTCAGAGTGAGCAGAGATACTGCCATGGTGTAGTATCAGAGTGAGTACTACTGTTGCAATGGTGTGGGCTCAGACTGAGTACTAATGTTGCTATGGTGCAGGCTCAGAGTGAGCACTAATGTTGCCATGGTGTAGGCTCAGAATGAGCAATAATGCTCCCATGGTGTAGGCTTAGAGTGAGCACTAATGCTGTCATGGTGTAGGATCAGAGTGAATAGTGATACTGCCATGGTGTGGGCCCAGAGTGAGCACTAATGCTGTCATGGTGTAGGATCAGAGTGAGCAGTAATACTGCCATGATGTGGGCTCAGATTGAGCACTAATGCTCCCTTGATGTAGGCTTATGGTGAGCACTAGTGCTGGCATGGTGTAGGATCAGAGTGAGCAGTGATACTACCATGATGTGGGCTCAGAGTGACCACTAATGCTGCCATGGTGTAGGATCAGAGTGTGCAGTGATACTACCATGGTGTGGGCTCAGAGTGTACACTAATGCTGCCATGGTGTAGGATCAGAGTATGTACTAATGTTGCCATGGTGTAGGCTCAAAGTGAGCACTAATGTGTCATGGTGTTGGATCAGAGTGAGCACTAATACTGCCATGGTTTAGGCTCAGAGTGAGCAGTGATACTGCCATGGTGTAGACACAGAGTGAGTACTAATGCTGCAATGGTGTGGGCTCAGAGTGAGTACAAATGTTGCCATGGTGTAGGCTCAGAGGGAGCAATAATACTGCCATGGTGTAGAATTACAGTGAGTACTAATGTTGCCATGGTGTAGGATCAGAGTGTGCAGTGATACTACCATGGTGTGGGCTCAGAGTGTACACTAATGCTGCCATGGTGTAGGATCAGAGTATGTACTAATGTTGCCATGGTGTAGGCTCAAAGTGAGCACTAACGTGTCATGGTGTAGGCTCAGAGTGAGCACTAATGCTCCCATGGTGTCGGCTTAGAGTGAGCACTAATGCTATCATGGTGTAGGATCAGAGTGAGCAGTGATACTGCCATGGTGTGGGCCCAGAGTGAGCAATAATGCTGTCATGGTGTAGGATCAGAGTGAGGAGGAATGCTGTCATGGTGTAGGATCAGAATGAGCAGTGATACTACCATGGTGTGGGCTCATAGTGTACACTAATGCTGCCATGGTGTAGGATCAGAGTATGTACTAATGTTGCCATGGTGTAGGCTCAAAGTGAGCACTAATGTGTCATGGTGTTGGATCAGAGTGAGCACTAATACTGCCATGGTTTAGGCTCAGAGTGAGCAGTGATACTGCCATGGTGTAGACACAGAGTGAGTACTAATGCTGCAATGGTGTGGGCTCAGAGTGAGTACAAATGTTGCCATGGTGTAGGCTCAGAGGGAGCAATAATACTGCCATGGTGTAGAATTACAGTGAGTACTAATGTTGCCATGGTGTAGGATCAGAGTGTGCAGTGATACTACCATGGTGTGGGCTCAGAGTGTACACTAATGCTGCCATGGTGTAGGATCAGAGTATGTACTAATGTTGCCATGGTGTAGGCTCAAAGTGAGCACTAACGTGTCATGGTGTAGGCTCAGAGTGAGCACTAATGCTCCCATGGTGTCGGCTTAGAGTGAGCACTAATGCTATCATGGTGTAGGATCAGAGTGAGCAGTGATACTGCCATGGTGTGGGCCCAGAGTGAGCAATAATGCTGTCATGGTGTAGGATCAGAGTGAGCAGGAATGCTGTCATGGTGTAGGATCAGAATGAGCAGTGATACTGCCATGGTGTAGGATCAGTGTGTGCAGTGATACTACCATGGTGTGGGCTCAGAGTGAACACTAATGCTGCCATGGTGTAGGATCAGAGTGAGTACTAAGGTTGCCATGGAGTAGGCTCAGAGTGAGCTCTCATGATGTCATGGTGTAGGATCAGAGTGAGCAGTGATACTGCCCTGGTGTGGGTTCAAAGTGAGCACTAATGCTGCCATGGTGTAGGCTCAGAGTGAGCACTAATGCTGTCATGGTGTAGGATCAGAGTGAGCAGTGATACTGCCTAGGTGTGGGCTCAGAGTGAGCACTAATGCTGCCATGGTGTAGGATCAGTGTGTGTGCAGTGATACTACCATGGTGTGGGCTCAGAGTGAATACTAATGCTGCCATGGTGTAGGATCAGAGTGAGTACTAATGTTGCCATGGAGTAGGCTCAGAGTGAGCACTAATGATGTCATGGTGTAGGATCAGAGTGAACAGTGATACTGCCATGGTGTGGGCCCAGAGTGAGCACTAATGCTGTCATGGTGTAGGATCAGAGTGAGCAGTGATACTGCCATGATGTGGGCTCAGATTGAGCACTAATGCTCCCTTGATGTAGGCTTATGGTGAGCACTAGTGCTGGCATGGTGTAGGATCAGAGTGAGCAGTGATACTACCATGATGTGGGCTCAGAGTGACCACTAATGATGCCATGGTGTAGGATCAGAGTAAGTACTAATGTTGCTATGGTGTGAGCTCAGAGTGAGCACTAATGCTGTCATGGTGTAGGATCAGAGTTAGCAGTGATACTGCAATGGTGTGGGCTCAGAGTGAGCACTAATGCTGTCATGGTGTAATATCAGAGTGAGCAATGATACTGCCATGGTGTGGGCTCAGAGTGAGCACTAATGCTGCCATGGTGTAGGATCAGAGTGTGCAGTGATACTACCATGGTGTGGGCTCAGAGTGTACACTAATGCTGCCATGGTGTAGGATCAGAGTATGTACTAATGTTGCCATGGTGTAGGCTCAAAGTGAGCACTAATGTGTCATGGTGTTGGATCAGAGTGAGCACTAATACTGCCATGGTTTAGGCTCAGAGTGAGCAGTGATACTGCCATGGTGTAGACACAGAGTGAGTACTAATGCTGCAATGGTGTGGGCTCAGAGTGAGTACAAATGTTGCCATGCTGTAGGCTCAGAGGGAGCAATAATACTGCCATGGTGTAGAATTACAGTGAGTACTAATGTTGCCATGGTGTAGGATCAGAGTGTGCAGTGATACTACCATGGTGTGGGCTCAGAGTGTACACTAATGCTGCCATGGTGTAGGATCAGAGTATGTACTAATGTTGCCATGGTGTAGGCTCAAAGTGAGCACTAATGTGTCATGGTGTAGGCTCAGAGTGAGCACTAATGCTCCCATGGTGTCGGCTTAGAGTGAGCACTAATGCTATCATGGTGTAGGATCAGAGTGAGCAGTGATACTGCCATGGTGTGGGCCCAGAGTGAGCAATAATGCTGTCATGGTGTAGGATCAGAGTGAGCAGGAATGCTGTCATGGTGTAGGATCAGAATGAGCAGTGATACTGCCATGGTGTAGGATCAGTGTGTGCAGGGATACTACCATGGTGTGGGCTCAGAGTGAACACTAATGCTGCCATGGTGTAGGATCAGAGTGAGTACTAAGGTTGCCATGGAGTAGGCTCAGAGTGAGCTCTCATGATGTCATGGTGTAGGATCAGAGTGAGCAGTGATACTGCCCTGGTGTGGGTTCAAAGTGAGCACTAATGCTGCCATGGTGTAGGCTCAGAGTGAGCACTAATGCTGTCATGGTGTAGGATCAGAGTGAGCAGTGATACTGCCTAGGTGTGGGCTCAGAGTGAGCACTAATGCTGCCATGGTGTAGGATCAGTGTGTGTGCAGTGATACTACCATGGTGTGGGCTCAGAGTGAATACTAATGCTGCCATGGTGTAGGATCAGAGTGAGTTCTAATGTTGCCATGGAGTAGGCTCAGAGTGAGCACTAATGATGTCATGGTGTAGGATCAGAGTGAACAGTGATACTGCCATGGTGTGGGCTCAGAGTGAGCACTAATCCTGTCATGGTGTAGGATCAGACTGAGTAGCGATACTGCCATGATGTGGGCTCAGAATGAGCACTAATGCTGCCATGGTGTAGGATCAGAGTAAGTACTAATGTTGCCATGGTGTGGGTCAGAGTGAGCACTAATTCTGTCATGGTGTAGGATCAGATTGAGCAGTGATATTGCCATTGTGTGGGCTCAGAGTGAGCTGTAATGCTGCCATGGTGTAGGCTCAGAATGAGCACTAATGTTGCCATAGTTTGGGCTCAGAGTGAGCACTAATGCTCCCATGGTGTAGGCTTAGAGTGAGCACTAATGCTGCCATGGTGTAGGCTCAGAATGAGCACTAATGCTGCCATGCTGTGGGCACATAGTGAGCACTAATGCTGCCATGGTGTAGAATCAGAGTGAGCAGTGATTCTACTACGGTGTGGGCTCAGAGTGAGCAGTAATACTGCTGTAGTGTAGGCTCAGAATGAGCAGTGATACTGCAATGGTGTAGGCTCAGAGTTTGCACTGATTCTACCATAGTCTAGGCTCAGAGTGAGCACTAAATGCTGCCATGGTGTAGGCTCAGAATGAGCAGTAATACTGCCATGGTGTAGGATCAGAGTGAGCAGTAATACTGCCATGGTGTAGGATCAGAGTGAGCAGTAATACTGCCATGGTGTGTGATCAGTGTGAGCACTAATGCTGTCATGGTGTTGGCTTAAAATGAGCACTATTGGTGCCATGGTGTAGGATCAGAGTGAGCACTGATACTGCCATGGTGTAGGATCAGAGTGAGCACTGATGCTGTCATGGTGTATGTCCCTCATCTGGTCAGGATTAAACAGATGAACAGTTGTGTGTTTGGTTCAAGCAGCTTTATTATATACAAACACATCAGGGTCAAGGCTTAGTTACTTAAACTTAAATAAACTTATAAACAGACTGACTATTGCACTCATACATGTTAACACTTTGGTGTTTTCTCAAAATAGCCCTTGTGCTTGCACATGCTCTCTATGTATATGCATTTGCCTTCGCTTTGAAATGCTTGTTAAAGTTACAACACATCCTCTGTTCTACATCCACCCTCTTTGAGAAATAAGTCATGCACTGAAAATGACAACATTCATTGACATCTATTTGTATGGAAATAATCCTTTGACATGAAATTATACAGTACTAATTCTTCGAAATGCACATTCATATAGAAATAAATACAAATAAAACAATCATGTCCAGGTTGCTGTATATTTTACATCAGGTCTTAAAATACAACCTAATTATGTGACATAAAAATTAGAACTGGGTCTAGCAACACAGGGCCAACTGTGATGTCATCAGGAATGGGAATAGGCACTGAGATGTAGGAGCATCATCTGGGATGTTCTGAGATCTAAAGTCTGTATCACAGGTATGATACTATGATAGCAATTCAGACACCAGAAGAAGATGCCTGTGGATTTCTTCTGTATTCTATACCCTCAGATTTCACTAAGTAAGATCTGGGCTTTACACATATATCTCTCACTTGACCAATTCAATCAAAACCTTTCCCTGTTTGTATTCTCACTAGCTCTCCTTCTTTCAATGGACAAAGAAATCTGCTCACTTTGTCATAGCTGGACTTCTGAAATGAATGTTTTTTAAATAGTTGGGCTTTGATTGCTCTGGTGTTTTTAGCATTAGGCACCAACAAACTGGAACTGATAGGCAAAGTTGTTCTGGTTTGCCTAGATAAATGTCTGTGAGCAGGCAAGCTCAGGAAGTTGCCACAGGGTATATTTCTGAGATTAAGAAGATTCAAGAAGATATTGGTATTGTCATGCATTGACCTCTCCAGTAATTGCTTTTCACATCATACTGCATGCTCAGCCAGGCCGTTTGACTGTAGGTATTCCGGACTGCTAGTAATATGGATAAAGTCCCACTCATTTGCAAATTTCTGCAATAACTGACTGGTAAACTGGGCAGAATTGTAAGAAATAACTTTGTGTGGACTACCATGGACTGAGAAGTGGCATTTCAACTTAGTAATAACAGTACTGGATGTTAGGTTAGGTAGTAGATCAATCTAAAACCAGTTTGAATAAGACTCTACCAACACTAAGTAATTCTGATTGTGCCACTCAAATATGTCAGTGGCTAATGTTGACGAAGGTAGTTCAGGAATCTGGCTTAGCTGATCTGGCTCTTTTTGCAAATGCAGTTTAGCACCATTGTATACTGAACAAGAATAAAGTACTTTATCAATGTCTTTAGACAGAAAAGACCAAAATACTAGTCCTCTCAGCCTTCTTTTGTTAGCTTCAGAACCTAGGTGGCCACGATGCAAAATCTGGATGTACTCATGTTGTAAGGAAGCAGGAACAACAACTTTAGGACCTTTGAAAATAATACCATCTTCTATCAACATCTCATCTCTGTAAGGAAAATAAGGTTGCACCTCTGTTGGTACACAAGATTGCTTTGACGGCCATCCAGCATTGATGAACTGGTTGAGCTTTTCAAAATTGGATCCGTCTTTGTATGATCTCTTAGCTCATCAAGTCTTATGGTAGTAAAATTATGCACCACCATGACATCGAAGTCAACATTCTTTGCATCAAGCTTTTCTGTGGAATTTCTGGGCAATCTGGATAAGGTATCAGCCAGATAAAGAAGTCTGCCTTTGGTATATGTTAGATGTATATATATTTAGACATTTAGAACACTGCATATACACTTCTGTTTATTAGAATATATATGTAATAAAATATAACAGTGCATGCACACTTCTGTTTGCTGGAATATATGTAGGAAAATATAGTTATTTAGATGCATATACATTTCTGTTTGTCAGCATGTATATATTACAGGGTTAAACTGCTCTTAGCTGAAAAGCAGAAAAGCATCCAAACTGAATGTATTACAGAAGTCTGGTACTTGATACAAACAGGTAAGAAACAGGTGCAGGGAGTATAAGAAAAGTGCTTTCATACAGAAACATTCACAATAGAAAAGACTCCCTAAACGTTACTCGCCTTGAAACAGAACACAAAGTAGCTTAACAACAGACTGCATGACATCAGAAGAATTCCAAAGGTTTTAACAACAGCAGACTGTTTCACAAACAAGAACCAGATGGTACAGAAGAATGTATATAAAGGACATTGAAAGTGTATGATGTTAGATCTGATTCTTTATTAGATCTGGTACACTGGAAAACATCTTCCATGCTGTCTGAAAAGCTTAACCTGAAACATTAAAGTTGTAAATTGTACAGTATAGTACGTGTTGTCTGTTACAAGTTATTTTATTAGTACTGCACAAAGTTGATAATATAGTGCTAAAGAGGTTAATAGTCTGCAAAGTTCAGTGCATTAATCAGACCTTTGTTTCAGCAAGGGACCAGCAGCAACACAGACATCTGCATTTTAATTTTTTGTGGTGAGCCTTATTTGTATTTGAACATAAGGGGGGGTGCTGTCTTGTATGAAGTCACTTCAGTAAAAGTGCAGGTAACTAACATTTATGTATGTAATTGATTCCTGAATAGGAGCACTTCAGTTTCCAGTGTTTGCAGCAGTACAGTTCCCCAGACTCCCGGATCTAGCGTGAGAGTGCCATACAAGAAGAAAGCAGTGCCATAAATTCTCCAGGTCAGTGAATTCTCAGGTTTTGAATCTGCAACTGGCAGCTTCATTTCACCAGTTTTTCAAGTAACTACTGAAGTTTTCAAACCATCGATGATGATCAGACTGGCCATCTGAGTACACGTAAAACAATATGGATGCCACACAGGGTAGTAAACAGGATTTTACTCCTAATATATCAGAATGACCAGATAAGATTTTGGATAGGCTATGTAAACCTTTATTAGGGCAAGTTGACAGTCAGAAATTATGCAAATGGGTAGTAACATTTTTCAACAAAAAAACTTGAGGTATGACAGTAAATGTTTATTGTGTAAATCATATAAAACTGCTTTCTGTGTGCAGTGTCACAAAAGTAATGATAAACAACCAGATAAAGGTCATACACTTGCATTATGTCCTGTCACCACATGTAAAATGTTAATTTCAGATTTACAAGAGCAGTCAAATCAGTTATTGACAGAATCAACTGTACATCTTGTTACACCCTTTAGAAAAAAGTGGAATAAAGCCCCTGCACAGCACAAAACAGATAAGGACAGGGACGAGGTTCATGGTGAACTGACGAAACAATTTAATAAACTTTTAAGAGACAGACAGAATGAATTTATAGAGAGTTCAAAATGATGTGCAAGAGATTTTTTCAGCAGTGCATAAGAGCTTTAGAGTCAGCAAAACAGGTTACTAAGAAATATCAGACAGCCCGTGCAAAATTACAAGACAAAAAGAATCAGGTTAGTAAAGAGTTAGGAAAGAAATTCCAGACCTTACACAGCAATTAGCTAAATTGACAGAAAATAATTTACAACCTACTATTCTACATTTAAAAAAATGGTTAGTGTACACAGCAGGATCTAATGTATGGACAAATGATTCCCAAATGTTTTAAAACTTTCATTCAGTTAAAGCAAGACACTTGTCAGTTAAACACTAAAGTAGAATGTATAACTACCATTCTTACTACATATACATAGAGACAGCGTCTCATAATAAAGATGTTAAATAATTTCAAAATCACCATTTCAAAGAAAAAGCAGTTGTAGTGCATAGAAATCAAATGAAGGCTGTTAAAAGCAGTAAAGACATAAAGTCACAAGAGTGACATGCATGTATTTTATTTTCATCTAAAGTGCACTTGTTTAAAATGCACAAGAACAAAAGGCAGATAACAGCAAATATAAATAATGTAAATATAAGCATGTGTTAGTTAAGCCAATATCTATTTAAGCAATAACCGATGACATGGTGTGGTATATTGAAGATTTACCCACTGTTGGTGTGGTTTAATCATGAGGGAGAAGCCTGAGTGATTAAATAAAGCAAATCATGGGTAAATCTTCAATATACCACAACCACGGAGTCAGTTATTGCTATTATGCAATGACATTATTTAAGAAAAAAAAATACTTTTCTTAAATAATGTCTTTGTATAATGGTGCATTACTGTTCTTCTGCTGGTTGTGGTACACTGCTTCCTTGTTTTGATGTACTGAGCATGCATATGGGATTTGCATCCCATGCAAACCCAGTACATCAATATTTTGAAATGGAAGCAACGGAGAAAAGAAAGTCGCCATTGCTCCGTTTTTTTCTTTTTGTTAAGAAAGTGTTTTGAGCACTTTATACCAACTGAAAAAAGTCAGGCGATCGAACCTTTTTCCTTTGGTATATTGTGGGATTTACAATGGGTACAATGGCCAATCAGCATGCACGTTTTGGAATATTAATGGGGGCGGTCATTGTATAATTTGTTTTTTAGAATTTTTTGTAATTGCATAATAGCACCAAGACTAACAGAGACAACAGCAAAAACAGTATTCAACGGAGTACATAATACTACAAATAAAACTCAAGGTAACTTCTTTTGTCCAGGGAGACAAAGATGTCATGTTAAAATCCTTTCCTTAGACCAGTATGTCACTGAAAAACAGCCAAAGGGCAGGCATACATTCAGGTCTCACAGCGTAAAGCAAATAAATAGTACTGCAATAAAATGCTGTATATTACAAGGGAATGGACACTCTTTCAATTTTACATTGACTGTGTAAACAGTACTACAGAAGGGTCTAACATAAAGGTACAAAAATCCCATATTGCTCTGGTTTAATAATTGAGTTATTATTAAAAGACAACCTTACCTTTTTATTATCATCAAGTAATTTGGGTACCATCAACATGTACAGCAGTGAGACAAAACTACCAAAAAACAGTAATACATTTTAATCTTTCAGTAAATGCTTAATTAACAGCTTCAGTTTAATTCTAAGTTTGTAAACTGGGCTAAGTGTACATTACAGGCCATGTATGCACAAATGCAAAAATATTCTGGGCAAGCAAAACTGATAGCAAATAATAAATATGCTTGGCATATGCTGTACAGTAAATGGCTTAATATGTAAACAGCATTATTCAGTAAATCTGTGTAAATAAACAATTTTGTCATCAAATTTTAAACTATTCACAGAAATTGCTCCTCAGTTCATTTGTATGTATAGTAACAAATCAAAGCATAACATTTATGCCACATATATGGTTATTCTACAAGCATTGTCAATAATTAATGTGAAATGTTCACTAAAATCACTGTATAGAGTCATAAATAAAAGCACACAGTTAATTCAACAACTGCAAAAGTTTAATAAAACAATCTTAAGTCATAAGTTACAGCTCATAACTGGTGGGACATTTTTACAGAATGGTCTTCAAAAGGAAAAAAGTTGTTAAACTGAACCATTCATCCTATTCTAGAAGTAAAAGCTGCTATCATTGTGCTGACAAAAAAAACTAAAGGTTTTGTTTCCTAATGTGTTTTCTACAAATCGTAATACCAAAGAATGCATATCAATGTAAACCATTTTGTGTGTTTTAAAACAAAAAAGAACTGTTTTATATATATATATATATATATATATATATATATATATATATATATATATATTTATTTATTTAGACATTTATAACAATGCATATACACTTCTGTTTATTAGAATATATATGTGATACAATATAACAGTGCATGTACACTTCTGTTTGCTAGAATATATGTAGTAAAATATAATCACTTAGCTGCATGTACATTTCTGTTTTTTACCATGTATATATTATAGGGTTAAACTGCTCTTAGCTGGAAAGCAGAAAGACATCCAAACTGAATGTATTACAGAGGTCTGGTACTTGGTGCAAACAGATAAGAAACAGGTGCAGGGAGTATAAGAAAAGTGCTTTCATATGGAAACATTCACAATAGAAAAAAAGTTACTCACCTTGAAATAGAACGCAAAGTAGTTTAACAGCAGATTGCATGACATCAGAATAATTCCAAATGTATTAACAAAAGACTGTTTCATGAACAAGATCTGAATGGTACAGAATAATGTATATAGAGGACATTGAAGGTGTATAATGTTAGATATGATTCTTTGTTAGATCTGGTACACTGGAAAACGTCTTCCATGCTGTTTGAAAAGCTTAACCTGAGACATTAAAGCTGTAAACTGTACAGTATTGCATGAGTCATTTGTTACATAAATTATTTTATTAGTGCTGGAGATGTTAAAACCACAAAACACCAAAGGAAAAATTACCAAAATAAATCCAAACATGGAGATGGAGTACCACACAGCTTTAATCCTGGCACCTTGGCTTTTTGCCTTGAAGGGATATGTGAATAAAAATCACAACTTAAATATGCTTAACAATCATTCAGTTATCCAATAAATACCAAAGCATCCTGCCAATTAAAGTGACTAGTGCGCATTCACCATAAATACATCCTTATTATCATAGATTCTCTAAAATCTACAGATAATATTAATAAGGTTTGGCAACAATAAATTTAAAAAACATATTATCCAAATGGACAAACTTTCAAAAAGTTAGAACTACTTCCTAATTTAACCTACATGGAGTCAAAGTACCATAATTAAAAATAAAGGTAGTTTCTAATGAATTCAACCTATTGGCAAACAAAGCCCTAGTTCCATAATTACCAGTCGTCTGAGCCAATACACTAAAAAACAACGATTCACTATTTCCAGAATGAACCCTCACAAAGTGTTCTGCCACTAGACTAAAACTGGTATTACCTCTCCAGATATTGTCCAAGTGTTCCAAGATCCTAATCTTAGCTTTTCTTTTGGATTGCCCTATATACCATTTTACCTCATTATATCCACATCCCAAATTATATATATAATACCACATGATTGGCAGTTAAATCTTGCTTGAGAAACAAATCTACATTCATTAATCATAGTGTTGGATACACTTTTTTATCCTGCTGCATACACTACATCTGCCACAGGGAAAAGATCCCAAGGGACTATTATATTTCTGATTAGTAACAGGATGGTTCAGTAATTCTTTTAAATTAAAAAAAAATGACCAAAAGAAAAAGTAACATGTTGTGGAAATAAGGTACCCAATTTCTCATCGGCCATTATCATAGTCTTGTGACCACTTGCTTTAGTGTATCTGAAAAGGGACTAAATTTGGTAACATAAAACATTTTATGTACTTCTTCTTCCCCTGTAGATGTATATTGAACTCTATGTTCCATAAACCTGTCCTTATGTATTTGCCCCCCTGTGTGTGATTTCACTCACCAGTTTATTTTTTGCTTAAATTAAAAATGACCTGGAATAACCCTGGGCCAATAATCTTTCTTCCACTTCAACCAGAGATTTATCTTTAACAGCCGTATCAGATGTATTCAACCACACCCTTCTAAATTCCACATAAGGTAATGACTTAATGAGATGTGTAGGGTGCATACTAGAGGCATGCAAAAAATTATTCGCTGCAGTTTTCTTTCTGTATGGAATATATTGAATAGCTCCCATTTTATTGACAAAAAAACTGGACAGCGGAAAAACTAATAGCATGGGGGTCTGTGTGACAACAGAACTGTAAACCACGACTATTCAGATTCAAATCAGTCACAAAATTCTCAAAATCAGATCTAGGTCCACTACATATAAAAATCAGGTCATCTATATATCATCTATACATTAGAACATGTTCTTTAAAATACATACGACTATTCTCACATATACAATATAGCATATGAAGGAGCAAAAGGGGCCCCCATGGCTGTACCCCTTATTTGTAAGAAACATTCTTGGTCAAAAGTAAAATAGTTGTGGTTTATACAAAATTCAACCAGTTCCAAAATATAGGAACTACGTGGCTCTTCACCCAACACTGCTGCCATTGCCTCAAGACCCCTTCTGTGCAAAATGTGCATATATATTTTATTTATTTTATTTTATTTATTTTATTTTACATTTGTTAGCCGGGCTAGTCCAGCTGGATATATTTCCATTTTCAGTGGAGGCCCGAGGAGAAAAGCTCCAGTAATAACATAGTCAAAAATATAACACTTAAAAATAACAAGTACAAATTATACAAAGCAAGGATATTATGTATACATAGTAATGAGTATTACTGGGGGGAGAAAAAAATAACAATAATGTCCTATAGACATATAGAATTAGCTAGTCACTGTGCAGTCATGATATCTGAGATAAGATACAGCACTTCTCAGTGGGATTACATTACTAACATAGATAGTTTAATTTACTAGAGATAAATACTCCTTCTAGAGAGTTAAAATAGTAAAGATTGGTATGAGGAGGTAGTATGGAGAATAGCAGTAGAGAGAGCAGAGGAATTATTCATGGTTGCAACAGGGACATACCCAGCGAGTTTTAAGATGTTTTTTGAGTTTTTGCTTGTGAAGTTAGATCTGGTGGCAGAAGATTCCAGTTTTTTCCAGTGGTATTGGAGAATGGGGAGTTGCCTGCTAGGTTGTTTGATTTGCATGTACTAGCAAGAAGTTTAATAGAAGAACATAAGGAGTTGAGATTCCTATAGGGGGTAATTAGGTCGGAAAGTATAGGGGTGTTGTTAGGTTGGTAAAATATTTTATGAACAATGGTAAGTTGGGATAGTATCAAAGTGTTGTTATATAAAGGATGCTTTGGTATTTATTGCATAATTGAATGATTGTTAAGCCTATTTAAGTTGTTATGATTTATATTCACATATCCCTTGAAGGCATAAAGCCGAGGTACCAGGATTAAAGCTGTGTGGCACTCCATATCTGTGTTTGGAATTATTTTGAAGAGGTTAATAGTCTACAAAGTTCAGTGCATTAATCAGACCTTTGTTTCAGCCATACACCAGAAGAAGCACAGATGTTTGCATTTTAATTTTTCAGTATAGACCATTATGAAGTTGTACTTTTGTAATCTGAACATCATTCTTTGTAGTCTTGCTGGAGCTGTATGCATAGGCTTCTTTAAAATAGTGACTAGAGGTTGATGATCACTCTTGATCTGGATTGCTCAGCCATAAACATAATCATGGAACTTTGAACATGCGAACACAATTTCCAAAAGTTCCTTCTCAATCTGAGCATACTGCATCTCAGTTTAGGTAAGAGTGCTAGATGCTTAGGCTACAGGGTTTGCCCTCTTGAATAATAACTGCACCAAGCCTGAACTTTGAAGCATCACAGGAAATAATTTTTGGTTTGTAGACATCATAATATCTTAAAATAGGTGGACTGGTAATTTTCTGTTTAAGGTCATCAAATGCTCTCTGGTATTTTTACAACCATGACCAGGCAACATTTTTGCATGTCAGCTCTCTTAAAGGTGCTGATAATTCACTGAAGTCTGGTAAAACTTGCTCAAATAATTAACCATACCAAGGAAATGCTGTAAGAGCTGGACATTGTCTGGAGCTGGCATCTCAAGAATGGCTATTTGTTTGGAAGAGTCTGGTCGTAAGCCTGTACTGGTAAAGAAATGACCTACATAAGTAACTTCTTGTAGCCTGAATTAACATTTCAGAGGATTGAGCTTTAAATTCACGTGCTCTGTCCAGAACTTTCCTGAGGTTTCTATCATGCTCTGCTTCACCATTGCTTCCAACTAATAAATCATCTACTTTTATAGCACATGGATAACCTGAAAAATTTTGCTCCATTGCTCCATTGCCAACTGAAAGACTTTACTGGCAGAATGTATTCCAACATGCATTCTGAGAAATCTGTATCTACCAAATGGGGTGGTGAATTCAGGCAGCAGTGAAGATTTGAGATCAAGCATTACTTAACAAAATGAACCCATTGCATCTAAGACAGAAAAAACAGTGGCATTTGGCATGAGGGTAGCAACTTCCTCGACTGTATACATAGGATGAAAGGGTCTCTTTAATGCTTTGTTTAATTTCCCCATTGGTCAATACATATTCTGATTTCATCTGAGCTTTTCTTAAGAGCAACTACCATGGAAGATACCCATTCATTTGGTTCTGTAACTAGACAAATCACACCTTGTTGCATCATTTTATCTAACTGGACCTTGACTTTGTCCTGCATAGCTATCAGGATGTTGCTCACTAGTCTGACACTGGACTGACCTCTTGGTCTAATTTCATGGAGTACGCAACTGGAAGTTTGTCTAGCTTATTTTAGAAAATATCAGCATACTCTGACAAAATAGCATTGGTGAAACTGGAACTAAGACATATGCTTACATGAAGGACTTCTTTGTAAAAGAAAGCAGTTTCATTCTTAAACTGTCTCTGAGATCTAATAATGACTGCACAGGTCTTCTGACTACATAAAATTGCAAGCTGCAACTTTTCCCAGCTGAATAGCATGAAAACACTACTGAGCCTTTGGTTTGAATCTCTTCATCTCTTAAGCAACATGCTTTGCACAATTGGCTAAATTAAGTTGTTCACCAGCTCTTACTCTAACAAATGTTTTTGCTGACATAACATTGCACTTTGAACCAGTGTCTACTTTGAGGTTTGTGGGTTTACAATTGATCAGGGTAGTACAAAACCTTTTGCTCTTTGCCAACAAACCTATTGCCTTAACCTTTTCACTGACCACTGCTACACCATCTAGTTGCAGCTTTCTATATGATCAACTTACTTTTTTGAGTGACCTTTCTTAATAAATGAATGAGACTTGCTTGATTTACAAAACTTTTGAAAGTGGTTCCATTTTTTACACTTGTGGCATTGCTGGCCAAATGCTAAACACTTTTCCATTTT
The DNA here is from genome assembly GCF_019279795.1 of Protopterus annectens. Lineage (NCBI taxonomy): Eukaryota > Metazoa > Chordata > Ceratodontiformes > Protopteridae > Protopterus > Protopterus annectens. The sequence continues at coordinate 358,080,908 of NC_056743.1, read as the reverse complement.
AGATTCATAATTGGCACCACATTACAACCGTTAACAATAAGACTTGACTTGTGTTTTGCTGACTTAACCTTGTACTGCACTGAACATGTCCATTTTACTGAGCTAGTCTTGCAGGAAAGTTACAGGTTCTCCCTAGAAATCCTGCAGGGGCTGCAGTTGCAATGTGCTTAGGCCTATTTCTTAGTCACATGCTGCATGCTGTCTACATTTGCTCTAGAAGCTGCTGAAACCATGCTCTTATCACTTGTGACCATATCTGTGTGCCTTTCTGTAAGCTCATGGTTTTGACAAGTCTCTATAGCTTTGCTCAATGTTAAATCACTGTCATGAAGCAAAATATTTCTAACAGCAGCATTATTAATACCACACACAAGCCTGTCTTTCAACTCATCTTTCAAATCACCAAACCTGCAAGTTTTAGCCTTTTTTCTCAAGGCAGTAATGTAAGCTGCAAAAGTTTCTCCTGGCTTTTGGTCTCTTCTACAAAATAGGTGCCTCTACAATGTAACATTTGTCTGAGGGTTACACATTTCTCTAAATTTACATTTCAAGCACTCAGGCTCCTCCCTTGATTCAGCTTGTACAACAATATGGCAGTTCTCCCCTTCTTCTGCATATACTGCTGGTGCATGCACAAATGACCACTCTCTTTCAATGGCCGCTGACCACCGCTAAGTTAAGAAAATAAATACCCTTGTATGTGCATCTTTATCAGAGAAAGCTGCTTGTATGAAAATATTGTATTTATGCCCAAATATTCTCCAATTATCTGCAATATTATGATTAAAAACAAGTGTACTGGGTCTGCAAAATGCTGCTGTCTTATCAACGCACAGTAATAAAGACCCTTGGAATTATGTACAAACATACACACATTTACACCAGAAATGTATGCTAGAACTCGTAATTATGCCCAATAGCAGAATAGACTCTTTAAAATGGTTAAAGCCAAATATTCCAGATAATGAAATTCTATCTCCAGGGTATAATATACTTAGGCTAGATCGTACTACCAGGAAAGGGGGAGGGGTTGCTGTTCTCTATAAAACCACCCTAAATGTTACTCTAGACAACCTTCAACCACCTATATTTAACAAAGTAGAAATTATGATTTCCAAACTACAAATAAAAACAAATGTATAAACATAGCATGTGTCTATATTCCCCCAGGTAATAACTTGGGAACTGTAGAAGACATTGTCTACTGGCTATCCAGTGCCTACCCCCAAGAGACCATTGTTCTATGGGGACCTCAATATAGATTGGAATACCTGCACTGCAGAGACCCCAATCACCCCTGTAAACCTATATGGTTTTACCCAAACTACAACCTCTCCTACTAGGATCGGCAAGCCTAAAAATAAAGAAAGTATCCTAGACTGGATACTAATTAAAAGACCCCACCACATGTACAAATCATGTACTCTCCCTGAAGATCTAAGTGATCATTTCTTAACGTATACTATTAGACATAAAGTTGAATGCCCACATCTACCAACCTATAAAACAATAAGAAATAACAAAAACTTCAACCTTAATAAATTCTTAGAAGAACTTAAATTATGCAATTGGTCAAGTCTAAAACAACCACCACTAGATGAGGCAGTAACACACTTTAATAAAACATTCCTGGCCATCCTTGACAACCATGCACCTGCACGCTCTATTAGAATTAAAAGAAAAATTGCCCCCGGCTCACTAAAGAACCCAAACTAAAGATCATCCAAAGAAATAATGCCTGGAACACCTGGCACTCCTCTAAAGCCCCACAAGATCAACTCAAATTTCGACAATATAGGAATGATACAAAAAAATCCATATTACTAGACAAAAAAAAAATATTTTGGCCATCTACAGCAGAAACACCACAACAAGCCACAGATGTTCTGGACAGGTATTAGCAAACTCCTCCACCCCGGGCAATCCACAACTCAAACCCCCTCAGCCCCAACTCAAATATCGCCAGAGTCCATTGCCAACACCTTCAACAGTTTCTTTACAGAAACCACCCAGGCCCTTGCTAGCAAATGTAAACCCACTTGTCCTAACGCTGAAACCCCTAAACCCAGTGACATTTTCTCCTTTAGCTTCCATAAAGTTCCTCATTAGAGCCCTAATTAAAAAAACTCAAACCAACCACCCTTTCAGCTGATCTCCTCCCTGCAAAAAGCTGTTGATGTTATAGCATTCCCTGTCTCTCTTTTGATAAACAGAACCATAACTGAGGTCTCTATCCCCTCTATCTGGAAAACATCATATGTCATACCACTCCACAAAGGAGGCAGCTCCATTGAGCTGTCAAACTATAAAACAATAGCTATCCTTTCCCCTCTGGCTAAAATTTGAAAAAAGTGTATCCATAAACAACTCTTACACTACCTTATTCAACATAATCTTCTGGCCAACTCCCAGCATGGATTTAGACCATAGCACAGTACCACCACAGCCGTCCTCTCCTTTTCTAATGTCATAAATTCCAGCTGTAACAACAACAAACTATCTTCTGCCCTGTTTCATAATCTTTCCAAGCCCATCATCATGTTTAACCATCAGCTACTTTTACTTACCTTAAAGAAAATATCGCTAAACGACCATGCCATACAATGGTTTCAGTCTTATCTTAGTGGAAGACAGCAGGCTGTCCTTTGGCAGGACAAACTCTCTCCCCATTACCCTTGGTGTCCCTCAAGTTCCCCTTCTTTGCTCACTCTTTATCAATGACCTCCACACTGTAATCCCCGATGCAACCTGTATACAATATGTCGATGATTCCACCCTGTTCTGCTCAGCCTCTACCCCTACAGATCTCCTTAGTTTAACCCAAAAAACCTTTAATACAGTGGAAAACTGGATCTCTAATCAACAGCTGATATTAAACCGTGACAAAACAAAGCTGTTGTGCTTCTCCCCTACTCACAAATCCTCTCAACCTTCATTTACTATAACATCTAACAATGGGACCATAATCTTACCAGATATATATGTATATGGTTCCCTATCAGAAGCCTGAAACACTATAAGCCTGAAAATCAAAATCCTGAAAACTAAAGCCTGAAAATTCAAAATCCTGAAAGCCCAAAATCCTGAAACTCAAAATCCTGAAAACACAAAATGGACATACTGACATCATTGTGGCTTTGCTATTGTTAGCCCTGTGGTGTTAGGTCATGCATTGGGTTCAGGTAAGTGTGCGGTTGGTTTTATGTTAGGGTTAGGGCCGGTTTAAGTGAGTTAGGGTTAGAGCGCAGGTTAGGCATGTATGCAATAGTGACAAATATTGGGGTTAGGGGCAGTTTAAGTGAGTTAGGGTTAGGGCGCGGGTCAGGTGGGTGTGCGATAGTGATGGACCTTAGGGTTAGGGTTAGGGTCAGGGTCAGTTGGTAGATATTAGTGTCTTTATAGTGACATATTAGCATTATTTGTGTTTTCAGGATTTAGAGTTTCAGGATTTTGGGTTTTCGGGATTTTGAATTTTCATGCTTTAGTTTTCAGGATTTTGATTTTCAGGCTTATAGTGTTTCAGGCTTCTGATAGGGAACCATATATATATATATATATATATATATATATATATATATATATATATATATATATATATATATATATATATATATATATATACCAAACTCCTGGGTGTTATAATAGACAACAACCTCAAATATGCTATGCACTTAAACCAAACTATTAAAACCGTTAATAAAATACATGGCTCCCTATACAAAAATAAACCTTTTCTCACCCTTCTAGCTAGGACTGCCATTGCCCGTACCCATCTACTTTCAACTCTACTCTATGCCTCGCCAATACTCACTAACTTGAACAAAACTGATCTCAGCAAACTCTCTAGCCGCTACAATCTAATTGCCAGGTTTGCCACAGGAATTCCCTACAGTTCACACCATTGTCAAAACCTACACCTCTTAGGATGGCTAGAACTCCCCAGGCTAATTCAACTTAATCAACTTACTGTAGCATTCAAGGTTATTAACCATCCAGAAAAAATGCCCTCCCTTAAAAACATTATCCATCCATACAAAAATGCTAGGCCACTTTGTTCCACTACAAAACTTTTGGTTCAGTCTATTAAAGCTAACAACCTAACTGGAGAATCTTTGTTTGCAAATTCAGTAGGCAAAATCTGGAATTTGCTCCCATCTGACCTTACTCTGAACACCTTCCTTAATCAGTTCAAAAAAAATATAACCCAGTATTTTAAAACTCATTTGTTATATCCTTGCGTTAACCCTGACTAAAGTCTAATCTACTTCCATATCCCTGCAATTTTTTATTCACAGCGACTTACCTCTTACACTAAAAGGTTTGAAAAGAGAAACTAACATCTCTGCAGGTACTCTGTATACAGCTGCACCTATAGGTTTGATAAGAGAAACTGTAACATATTTGTATATATTTCTGAAGATAAACCGTATTCTTCATAGGCTTGAAATGTGAGACTGTAACTTGTATGTTAATACAATATGTTTGTGCATATACTATAAATTGCTTGTCTTTATCTGTTTGTAAGTTTGAGCTTTTCTTCCTGGGCATCCACTGAAAATGGACATGTATACAGTTGGACTATCCCGGTCAACAAATGTAAAATAAAATAAAAAATAAAATAAAAATAAAAAACTGTACTTTGTGAAATAAGTTTCTGTAGCACTAGAACAATTAAAAATCAAGCAATGAATTTATTTCTATATTTAACATTTATTTACCAGGAAAGTCCAACTAGGAACAAAGCCAATTTTCAGAAGAGGCACGAGGAGAAATGCTCCAGATGCATACTTTGTGAAACCACACCTTATCAGTGTAAGAAAAACCTCAAAATGACTGAACTTTGTGCTTGAACTGTACACAGCACATGAAACTTCTCAAAATGGCTGTGCTTTGCGAAATAACTGTACAGTGTAAGAAACACTTTGAAATTACTGCACTTTGTGAATAAAATGTCAAAGCACAAGAAACATTTAAAAATGACTGTATTCTGACTGCACTTTGCAAAATAACTGTACTCTGCACACAGTAAACTCCTTGAAATAATTGTACTGTAATAAAGCATGCAATGCAAACACTCTGCACACACTGACATACGTAGAACAACCCTAGTTAGAATGTGAATAGCATGTAGTCAATGCAAAATAGTAGCTCATATCAAAACATGGTCGTTTACTAAAACTCATGCAGTTGTCTTGCTTCCTTATGATTGTTTTGCCCTTTTATTGAATTTGTAATGCCCTTATGACCTCTCATTCTTAGGATTGTTTTGCCTGTTATTGTATTTGTAAAGCCCTTATGACCTCTCATTCATATGATTGTTTTGCCCTTTTATTGTATCTGTAATGCCCTTATGACCTCTCATTCTTAGGATTGTTTTGCCTGTTATTGTATTTGTAAAGCCCTTATGACCTCTCATTCATATGATTGTTTTGCCTTTTATTGTATCTGTAATGCCCTTATGACCTCTCATTCTTATGATTGTTTTGCCTTTTATTGTATTTGTAATGCCCTTATGACCTCTCATTCATATGATTGTTTTGCCTTTTATTGTATCTGTAATGCCCTTATGACCTCTCATTCTTATGATTGTTTTGCCTTTTATTGTATTTGTAATGCCCTTATGACCTCTCATTCTTATGATTGTTTTGCCTTTTATTGTATTTGTAATGCCCTTATGACCTCTCATTCTTATGATTGTTTTGCCTTTTATTGTATCTGTAATGCCCTTATGACCTCTCATTCTTATGATTGTTTTGCCTTTTATTGTATTTGTAATGCCCTTATGACCTCTCATTCTTATGATTGTTTTGCCTTTTATTGTATTTGTAATGCCCTTATGACCTCTCATTCTTATGATTGTTTTGCCTTTTATTGTATTTGTAATGCCCTTATGACCTCTCATTCTTATGATTGTTTTGCCTTTTATTGTATTTGTAATGCCCTTATGACCTCTCATTCTTATGATTGTTTTGCCTTTTATTGTATTTGTAATGCCCTTATGACCTCTCATTCTTATGATTGTTTTGCCTTTTATTGTATTTGTAATGCCCTTATGACCTCTCATTCTTATGATTGTTTTGCCTTTTATTGTATTTGTAATGCCCTTATGACCTCTCATTCTTATGATTGTTTTGCCTTTTATTGTATTTGTAATGCCCTTATGACCTCTCATTCTTATGATTGTTTTGCCTTTTATTGTATTTGTAATGCCCTTATGACCTCTCATTCTTATGATTGTTTTGCCTTTTATTGTATTTGTAATGCCCTTATGACCTCTCATTCTTATGATTGTTTTGCCTTTTATTGTATTTGTAATGCCCTTATGACCTCTCATTCTTATGATTGTTTTGCCTTTTATTGTATTTGTAATGCCCTTATGACCTCTCATTCTTATGATTGTTTTGCCTTTTATTGTATTTGTAATGCCCTTATGACCTCTCATTCTTATGATTGTTTTGCCTTTTATTGTATTTGTAATGCCCTTATGACCTCTCATTCTTATGATTGTTTTGCCTTTTATTGTATTTGTAATGCCCTTATGACCTCTCATTCTTATGATTGTTTTGCCTTTTATTGTATTTGTAATGCCCTTATGACCTCTCATTCTTATGATTGTTTTGCCTTTTATTGTATTTGTAATGCCCTTATGACCTCTCATTCTTATGATTGTTTTGCCTTTTATTGTATTTGTAATGCCCTTATGACCTCTCATTCTTATGATTGTTTTGCCTTTTATTGTATTTGTAATGCCCTTATGACCTCTCATTCATATGATTGTTTTGCCTTTTATTGTATTTGTAATGCCCTTATGACCTCTCATTCTTATGATTGTTTTGCCTTTTATTGTATCTGTAATGCCCTTATGACCTCTCATTCTTATGATTGTTTTGCCTTTTATTGTATTTGTAATGCCCTTATGACCTCTCATTCTTATGATTGTTTTGCCTTTTATTGTATTTGTAATGCCCTTATGACCTCTCATTCTTATGATTGTTTTGCCTTTTATTGTATTTGTAATGCCCTTATGACCTCTCATTCTTATGATTGTTTTGCCTTTTATTGTATTTGTAATGCCCTTATGACCTCTCATTCTTAAGCTTGAGTTAGTGCAGTGATTGGCACCAAGTCGGACACTGTGTCTTTCACACACTGAAGAGAGGCCTTGACTGGCTGAATTCATCCTTCTACTATGTCCTCCATCATGTTCTCAACTCACATCCCTGTCACTATAATTTTGTATGCTATTGCATGATAAGAGGTGACCTGTGTCTGGCATACAAGGCCAGAAGGAGGCAGTTCTTAATGCTTTATCCCATGCATGAGTCCTCACAAATTATCTACGTATCATCCCAGTTATTCTCATTGGGGTAATAAATAATTATTGACCATGGGATGGGTAAGGCCAGTCTATAACCAAATGGGATAGGTTAATTTGAGCATAAAAGGGAAACTGGCTGGGCTTAGAATGGCTTGCAAGAGCAGCTAATCTAGTACTTTCCTATGAACTCCTATGCAACCATGCATGGAATAAGGCATTTAGGAGCTGCCTCTGGCCATTAGTAATACAGGGAGCAGTCCTGGGGTAAATGTTCCTCTTTCCTATCCATGGATCCAACTTGTGCTTGAATATGGGCAATGAAGAACTTTGTGTTATGTGGATGGGGAACCTGTTCCAGAGTAATGGTATCCTCGGTGAGATATACCTGTCCTTGCAAACCATTCTTTTGATGTATTCAATAAGAAAATGAAGAAAGATTTTTATAATATGAGTAGTGAACTGTTTAAGGTCTTGAATGAACTGATTGCTTGTGAACACCTCTCTGTATGTCCAGCAGATAAAGGGGAGTGATTGCTGTGATGGATATTCGCTATGTTAATGACATGCTAAATATGTTGAATGATCATTTTACATATTCTGAATGTGTGACGTCTGAAGTTAACAGAATTATTGCAAATGTACATACATGTGTTCATGATCTTGTGATGGAAAGTGCTAATTATAGGCAATTGTATGAGTATTTCTACTTGAACACCCTTTCATACCAGTGATATATGGGCTCCCTAAGATCCTTACATCAATAGATAACCTCCCCATGTGACCAATAGTCTCAGGAGGGGATGGGTTATGGAGCCCCTATCCATATATGTAGATAAGCAACTTCATCTAGTGGTTGACAATATAGACACCATTATTCAGGACGCTAAGCATTTTTTGACGAGCTTGTCTCAGTGGGCAGTAGCTAATAGTTTTGATGATTTTTTGTCACTATGGACATAGTATCTTTATTTACTGTTATTCCAAATGAGATAGGAATTGAATTTGTTAGACTTTTTTAAGCAATAATTCAGTTTATACTTCTGATCAAATATATTTGATATGTCTTTATTAGATGTTATTCTCACAAGCAATATTTTTTCATTTGCTGAGAAATATTATATTCAGAAGGTGGGTGTTACCATGGACACCATGCAAACATGTTGATGGCACAGTGATAATCGGAGTTGTTTTTTAGTGGAACAAATAGTTATCAAGATTTGCTCTTGTATTACGCTAGGATTATGGATGATGTCTTTTTTATTTGGGGTGGATCTAATCAATCTTTACATGGTTTTATTAATTATTCGCATAGCACCACTGTTTTTCTGAAATTTACTTTTAAGTACTCTCAAGTTGAAACTGACTTTTTGGATGTTTGTGTAAGGAAAATTGTTTGTGGGATTGATGTAGTGATTCATAAGAAAACAGGTAGGAAGGACAACTTACTACATACTCGAAGTATGCATGCTAAACATTTCAAAAGGAATGTTATGAAAAGTCAATTTTATAGGAATGCAAGATTACATAATAGGAATAGTTAGATGTGTTTTTCATTTGATGTTTTATTTAACAAATTTCGTCAGAGAGGTTATTGGGACTCTGAGATAATTCAGGCACTGAGTGAGGTGCTATCTTGTCGACAGACTAGAAAAAGGCCATTCTTTAGTAATGGAACTAGTGACTATGCTACTAGTAGAGTTGCTAACTCTACTAATAATGTACACCATGTCTGTGATATTATTAAAAGACATTCAAAGCTTCTCATGTTAGATGCTAAATATAAAGAAGTCTTTGATGATCAACCCAAGTTTTCCTTTAAGAACTTTAATTCTATAAAGAGAATGTTATGCTACAAACCTCTTATAACTAGCAGTGAACCTAGATTAGGTCTTAAAAGAACTTTTATGTGTGGAGGATGCTATATATGTAAATATATTAAGTAAGGTGATTACTTTATGCCTCCAGTCACAGGCTGGCACTATAACTTTGATTTCTCTGCAGACTGTGGCACTCAGAATATTGTCTATTATGCATGTTGTGATATCTGCCACAGTTACTATGTGGGAAAGACAAATCATTGTCTTAAGGATAGAATTAGGGAGCACATTTATAGTATGAGCAGATGTAATACTAATAATGCATTGGACAAGTGTGTGGCTAAAGAGGGTATACACATACTTTTACATTTTTTTGTGTTTGAAATATGCATACCCAATGTGAGAGGTGGTGATCTTCAAACTACTACTGAAAGGATTGAGACTAAATGGATATTATTGCTTCAAACTATGAAAGGTAAGGGACTAAATGAGCTTGTCCCTTGAAAACCTACCCTAAGATCACATTATTTAAGGTGGTAGTTTTTCAGCATTTAAATCCAGATGTTTTTGTGTGATTTTAGATCTGATGAAGCACTAAGGTTTGGTGCAAAAGTGTTCATCTTTTCTACTGTTTTTTATTGTTTTATGAGTATGTCTTTTAGTTGTACCTCATTCAAGGATTTTCAAAGTTTTACACCATCATGTTCAGCTCGTTCTACATTTTAGCTAATTCCTTTGATGTTGCAAAAGAGGTTTAGAAACATCAACTGACTATTTCTGATGCCATTTGACTTGCTGATATGCAATATATTCATCAGTATTGGTTCAGAGGATTTCTTGTATGCCAGATACTGGTCATCTCTTAGCAGGCTGTAGGATTCGGAGTATAGTGACAGGGCTTTGAGTCAGTCCATGTAATACATGCTGTTTAGGCCTTGTATCCTTTTAGAAAGGTATCTGTTTGGGTGTTTCAGTTGCTGCATGTGTCTGGACAGATATATGTCAAAGAGGGCATTATATTCAATGACTTATACATTTTTGAAAGTTGAACATCCTCCTTTACTAGCATCTCTTGTAGGAATTCCAAAGGTACATAAAAATGTGGACAACCCACCCTTCAGACCTATGGTCTCTGGGAGCAGATCCAAAATGTTCCCTATGGGAGTAGCAGTAGACACTATGCTTAAACACACGTATGACAAGATCCCCCATATGGTTAAGGACTCCTGGGAATTTTTAAAAATTACCCAATAAACCTATGGAAAAAGCATCTGTTATTTGTTACTTATAGATGTTATAGATATTTTTCCTGCATCCGCAAAGATGAAGGCTTGGAAGCCTTTACTAAAAGTATCAGGAAATATGCTGACTTAGATTGGGACAAGGTTTGTCTCATCCTTGAACTGATGTCATTAGTTTTAGATCACAATTACATATATTATGATAGAGAGTATTTCAGACAAACTGGAGGAGTAGCTATGGGGGCCGCTTGGGCCCCTATATTTGCTAATATGGTTATGCTTGACTGGGAAGAAAGCACAGTCTTCCAAAGTGATACTACTCCCATTTTATTGACAACATTTATATTCTATGGCATGGTAGCCAAATCATTTTGAAAATTTTTTTGGAATATCTTAACCTCAGTAGTGACTTCCTGAAGTTCACTTCATCCAGTAATCATGAGGGAATTGCTTATTTAGACACCTACCTTTCAAAAGGGGAAAGCAGCTTTAAGTCTCGAATGTATAGAAAAAATACATTTTACAATGGATATTTAGAATATTCAAGTAACCACCCTAGGAAATTGTTAACTAATATTTACAAGGGACAGGTTATAAGAGCTATTAGAATGACATCACTACATTCTGAGATGTTAGAGGAAGTTCAATTTATTATTACCTTATTTAGAGAAAGAGGTTATAACATGAATATGATGAAGAAAGTGAGCAAGTATGTCATTAAAGAATGGGGAGGTAAATATATCCCCTTGTTAGGGTATAATTATATCTATAAGGAAAACACCCCCAAAGATCAGGGTGATCTAATTAACATAGGGACAACTCAATTCAACAAACCCTGTGTATTTGAATATGGACCATATATTAATAAGATAAAGAATATTATGGTCAAGAACTGGAATATTATATTAGCAGATCAAGAAATTGCTAAAATTCTAGGACCCAAACCTTTATTTGTCAACAAAATGGGATGCAATATTAAGAGTTATCTTGAAAGAAGACCAATAGTTAGAGGCATATATATTGATAAGAAGCATACTAAAAAACGTGGGTGTTGCAACCAGTGTTATGCAATTAATGAGCAAGAAGGAGTTACCCTAGACAATATTAATAGGACTGATATTAGTTTCCAACAGGGTAACTGTAATTCCAAATTCATTATTTATTTAGCTAAATGTGTAGCTTGCCCAGGATATTACATAGGAAAAACAGAGAGGAATTTTAAGAAATGTATCTATGCACATTTGTACAGCATTAGGACGAAGGACGTAAACAATGCCCTATATAGGCATGTAAACAAGTATGGGGACAGACATAATTTTAAATTTGCCATATTGGATAGCGTTCAGATAGACCCTAGGGGGGTAATATTAAATGTATGTTATCTTACAAAGACGTATGGTGGCAATTGTTTACTGATGCCTCTACACCTCCTGGACTTAATGATTATGTCACCATCAACACCCTTTTGGCTATTGCATAGATATATATTTTTTTTATTTTTTTATTTTTTTATGTTTTTTTTGTTATTGTTATACAAATTATAATAGAACAAACTTGATGGAATGAGGCCACGAAGTTAACATTTATCATATATTAAATATTAGAGAAGCATTTTTTAACTGATGAATTGCATAATTTTTAAAAATGATTTTGTGTAAATATATAGTATTCTATTGAGTAATCAATATACTTTGTATTGGCACACACAGGATGAGTTAAAACTATTTATGTGTATATGTTGCTTTAAATTTTTATATTATTGGTGTCAAAACTCCTATTTAAACTGTAACAGTTTCTTTTTGTGATGTTCTGATGAAGCCCCTATCACAGTGGGTGAAAGCGCTTAACTAAGTTTGCTATTAAACTGAAGTTTTATGATATACGAGTGGTTGACACTTTTATACTTCAGCAGCATTGAATTTGCCAGTGACTGGTTTCGTTAGGTGGAATTGGCGTCCCAAGAGCCTGTGGACTTAGCGTTCTTAGTCTTGTGATTACAGTTCAGTGGTACACGGAACACTTTACTTTTTTGGTTAAGGATAGAATTAGGGAGCACCTTTATAGTATGAGCAGATGTAATACTAATAATGCACTGGGCAAGTGTGTGGCTAAAGAGGGTATACACATACTTTTACATTTTTTTGTGTTTGAAATATGCATACCCAATGTGAGAGGTGTTGATCTTCAAACTACTACTGAAAGGATTGAGACTAAATGGATATTATTGCTTCAAGCTATGAAAGGTAAGGGACTAAATGAGCTTGTCCCTTGAAAACCTACCCTAAGATCACATGATTTAAGGTGGTAGTTTTTCAGCATTTAAATCCAGATGTTTTTTGTGTGATTTTAGATCTGATGAAGCACTAAGATTTGGTGCAAAAGTGTTCATCTTTTCCACTGTTTTTTTTTTTTGTTTTATGAGTATGTCTTTTAGCTGTACCCCATTCAAGGATTTTCAAAGTTTTACACCATCATGTTCAGCTCGTTCTACATTTTAGCTAATTCCTTTGATGTTGCAAAAGAGGTTTAGAAACATCAACTGACTATTTCTGATGCCATTTGACTTGCTGATATGCAATATATTCATCAGTATTGGTTCAGAGGATTTCTTGTATGCCAGATACAGGTCAACTCTTAGCAGGCTGTAGGATTCTGAGTATAGTGACAGGGCTTTGAGTCAGTCCATGTAATACATGCTGTTTAGAGCTTGTATTCTTTTAGAAAGGTATCTGTTTGGGTGTTTCAGTTGTTGCATGTGTCTGGACAGATATATGTCAAAGAGGGCATTATATTCAATGACTGGCCCAATGAGGGATGAGTAAAGGGGGGCCATGACATACCTAGATCAAGCCACAATCTCTTTGTTTATAAGATGTGCAATATAGGACTTTCATTTCAACAAAGGTCACATGTTGGTCAAAAGTTAGTCACTGTCCACATAAGTTCCCAAATCTCAAACAACCGGTTCAACTCCCAGGGCCATATTGTTAATGTGGTAGTTCTCTGGAATAGATGACTTCCCAAAGGACACAGTAATCCATTTTTTGGCATTAAGTTTCAATCCATGATTGTGGTACCATTTATATGTTTGGGACAAACCTTCCTGCAGGATGGCAAAGTCATTAAGGGATTCAATCACTGCTCCTGCGAACATAGTCAGACATAGTGCTTTTGTATGTGCTTTTACTTCTGAAACGTAGATTCCAAACAGAAGAGGTCCTAGCAATGAATGCTGGAGAACTCCACTGGTGACTGGTAAATTACCCTATTTTGATTTCCTGTGTCCTATCTCTGAGCCAGTTGGTGATCTATTGGGTGATAAAGGGGTTTCTTCCTAGGTTATTTAGCTTTTTTACTATGCCTAAGAGGTGAATTGTGTGAAAAGCTTTGGTGAGGTCAAGGTATGCAGTGTGTACCATTTTGCTTTCATCCATTTGGTGACCTTTTCAAGAAAATCTACCAGGATGAGTAAGCATGATCTGTCCTTTATGAATTCATACTGAGACAGGTCCAGTGCTCGGAGGTCTGACCTGATTGATTAGTTCCATAATAAGCTTAAATAATAAACTTAAGACACTTAATAACTATGTGTTTGCATTTTCTTCCAAAACACAGTTCCTACCCCACTAACAACAATGAAAATAATTTATTAAAAATACCTTTTGTTCATAGACTTTTTACTAAAATTTTAATATGTCATGTGTGAAGATTCGGGAAAGATGGGTGAAGGCTGCCAGCCTAGTCAAATAGAATTTGATACATAATTCTATCATTTGTAAAAATAAATGTAAAATACAGGCTTGTGTTCTTAAATGAAAGACAACACTGTAAAATGTGAACTTCAAGATGTTGCAACAACTATTGTTCAGTGAGAGACTGAAGCATTCTTGTCTTTTAGACCATCAGCCCCAGCACTGCTTATGCTCTTTATGTATGAAAGTAGGATTATAGCACTGTTTTTTCTCTTAAGAATAGCTAAAGATTAGAAAGTTAGATTAAGTGTTTTTCTTTGACATCAGACCTGTCCTACTGTATTATTTTGTTTTTGTGTGATCTCTGAACTCTTAGTACTGGAGGTTAGCTTGCCAGCTAGGCTGAGATCTGGACAATATAGCTGTGCCAGTGGGTAGTCTTATTGAGGACCTGGAGAGCAAGGGAGCAACCAGCCCCAGACTGACTATGATCTCTGTGTGCACTTAAGGGGAATTGTACTTTACTGTGTGTATTTGTTATCCTTTCCTCTTCTAGGAGACAACCTCCCTGGTGTTAGTGGTGAGGATTAAGGCTCCTTGATTGCTGGGCCAGGGCATGGTCGTCACATATCTGGTGGCAGTGGTTGGGATAAGATATCCTCGCATATCTGTTTGGCAGCGGTGGGATGTCCACATCACGTATTAATTAGTTGGCAAATACTAATTGGCTTGTAATGGTGTGGGTAGAGTGAATCCTGTAGCTTATGTACATTAATCTCTGAAGGTGTTTTGTACTCTAAATCAGCCATGCAGTGCATACTCAGAGTTCAAATCACAATTTTTTTTATTTCTTTTGTTAGCTTAGTTAGTCAGGATGAGCAGGCAGCATGTCAGCACAGGAGTATGGAAAGCTGACAATGAGCCAGCTGTTGGAGATGTGCCAGGCTAGGGGACTGGTGCATGGAAACCTGACTAAAGCAGACCTGATTTCAGCCTTGGTTACAGCTGCATCAGAAAACAGCATCCAGGAGGACAGTCAGACTGGCAGTGGAGATACAATATCCTCGGAGAATGGACAGCTCAACCTTTCTGCGAAGAACAATCAGACTGGCAGTGGAGATACAATATCCTCGGAGAATGGACAGCTCAGCCTTTCTGCAGTAGACTTAAAAATCCAGCTGGAGCTAAAGAGACTTGAGTTGGAGAAAAGGAGTGTTAGAGGAAGCATGAGAGGGAAATGCTGACTCTTCGCCAGAGTCATGGAGGTAATGGGGAAGGGAGTAAGTGGACCTCAGAAGCACAGTGGGTCAGTAAATTTCTTCTGCAATTTAAAGACGGGGATACTTATGATAGTTTTATTCACATGTTTGAAAGGGTATGCAAACAGTATAGTGTTGACCAAAGGCTCTGTGGATGGTTCCTGACCCCCTTACTCCATGGGAAAGCTGTAACTTGTATATCACAAATGCCTGACTCTGTCTGTTTTGATTACACTTCTGTAAAGAAAAGTCTGTTAGAATGTTTTAAGCTAACACCTGAAATGTATAGGAAAAAGTTTTGTGAGCATAGACGCAAGGCAGATAAAAATGTATGTGAATATGTTGCTGAACTGAGCAATTATTTTCATAGCTGGGTGAGTGGATTTCAGGTCACCACTTTTGAAGGGCTGCCAGACCTTTTGGTGAGGGAACAAGCCCTTAGCACTTTGCCTGAGGACATGAGAATCTGGTTAGCTGATAGACAATGTGCTACTTCAGATGAGTTGGGGAAGAAGGGCAACCTATACCTGGTCAGCAGGGCAGCCCTGCACAGGAGGGGGATCCCCCAGTACTGCTTATGGGTCTAAAGGAACCTATGGTGAGCAGCACAGACTGCCCCAACAGAATCTTCCAGTAGCAGGCAAAGCCACTAGTCCAGGTACACGTTCAGGAGCTAGGGTTAAATGCTTTGAATGCAACCAGTGGGGCCATGTGTCGAGCAGGTGTCCATGGTGGCAAGGTGGGGAACCAAATGTGAGGGAGCCAGTAAGTGGAAATGACAAAATGTCAACAAGGTTGACTTGAGACAACAGTGGTATGGAATTACCATCCTGCAGATGTCCTGAGAGGGAAGGTTTTGGATGAGGCAGTACCATGTATTTATGCAGTTATAGACAGTGAGACTAGGAGACAAGCATGTGGGTCTGGTAGCCTGAGTGAGACCCAGACAGACTGCATACTTGCAACCAGGACTGCTGAGGTGGTTACTTCAGGGAGTGAGCTATGCTGTAACAGTGAGACTGAATGTGAGCCACAGCTGCTTCTGGGTACTGATGTTCCCTTGGACAATGTAACTGCAAAGGTAGAGGTGAGTAGTAGCACCCAGGCTGACAGTGAGGCACCACTGTCAGAGGATGCCAGACTTCTAGTGGAAGGGGAGCTGAGAAGGGTTACAAGGAGAGAGTTGAGACAGGCTCAGCTCTCATACCCTACATTGCAAGGCCTGAGGCAGGTAGCTAGGGAGGCACCTGATTCTCAAGGGAAGGGGGAATCCATATATTGGGACAAAGAGTTACTGTGCAGAGAGTGGACCCCTGAGTGAGGGCTAGAAAGTGGGAGAATACAGCAGTTGGTAGTGCCTTGAGCTTACTATCTGGCGCTTCTAGCCATAGCCCATGATATTCCATTTGCAGGTCATATGGGCACAAAACATACAAAGAGGTGTATTCTGCAAAACTTCTATTGGCCTGGAATTTCCAGAGATGTAACAGGGTACTGCAGGACCTGTGAGCAATGCCAAAAGGTAGGCAAGGCAGGAGACAAGGTGAGAGCTCCTTTGATGCTTTTGCCTGTGATTGAGGAGCCATTTCAGAGGGTAGCTATGGATATTGTGGGTCCTCTGAGTACCCCAAGTTCCACAGAGAAAAAGTATATCCTAGTGGTAGTGGATTATGCTTCACAATACCCTGAGGCAGTGGCTTTGTCCTCCATTGAGGTAGAGAAGGTGGCAAATGCTTTGTTAGAGATTTTCAGCAGGGTAGGTTTCCCAAAAGAAATACTGACTGACCAAGGTGCCAATTTCCTGTCAAACCTGCTGGCTTTTCTGTGGAAGTCCTGTGGGATGAAGCACATGAAGACCACCCCCTACCGTCTCCAGACTAATGGTCTTGTTGAGAGGTTAAACTCTGGAATCAAGTCCATGCAACAGGCATTTGCAGATCAGTTTAAGAGGGTGTGGGACACATATTTGCCCCATCTGTTGTTTGCTTACAGTGAGGCTCCCCAGGAATCCAGAGGTTTTTCACCCTTTGAGTTGCTGTATGGGCATAGGGTGAGTGGACCTCTAGATTTAATTTGAGATGAGTGGGAAGGTGAGTGTGAGTCTCACAAGGAGTCTGTTGTGGAATACATCCTAACCCTCAGGACAGGGCTGAGGGAACTCATGGGCTTGGCCCAAGAGAACCTAGCAGAAGCCCAACAACAGAAAAAGATGTGGTATGACACGAATGCTCGAGCTAGAGAATAAGCTGTGGGGCAGCAATAATGGTTCTTATTCCTGTCAGACACAACAAGTTGCAAGCAGCTTGGGAGGGACCCTACAAGGTGGTAAGAAAGGTAATTGATGTTAATTACATGGTGGAACTGCTAGGCAGATGGCAGGGGCACAGATTGTACCATGTTAACATGATGAAACCTTACCATGATGGGGGGGGCCTTGTGCTGAGCATTTGCAGTGGGTTACAGGAGGAGTCTGAGGGAGATCTGGGGACTGATCTCCTCAGTGAGGCTTGGGCTGACACCTCAGTGGAAGGGGTAGCAATGTCCCAGCAGTTATCTTCTACCCAGGTTTGAGAAATCCGAGCAGCATTGCAGGAATTTGGGGACATGTACAGTGGGAAGCCAGGGAGCACCCACCTGGTGCAGCATCAGGTGGATACAGGACCTCAAAGGCCTATTAGGCAGGCCCCTTATAGCATGCCTGAGAGAGTCAAGCAGGCTCTGAGGGAAGAGGCACAGGAGATGTTGGAACTAGGGGTGATTCAAGAGTCCAACAGTCCCTGGGCCTCATAAGTGGTACTGGTACCAAAGAAGGATGGCAGCACCAGGTTCTGTGTGGATTACAAGAAATTAAATAGTCACACAGAGTTGGATGCTTACCTCATGCCTATGACAGATGAGGCCCTAAAGCAGCTGAGTGGTGCTACGTATCTTACAACCATTGATCTTACCAAGGGTTACTGGCAGGTGCCCTTGACTCCCAGTGCTAGAGAGAAGTCAGCCTTTGTGACTCTGTTTGGCTTGTACAAGTTCACAAGATGCCCGTTGGGGTGAAGAATGTCCCAGTGACTTTCCAGAGGCTGGTGGATAGTATCCTAGCAGGAGCAGGAGGGTTTGCCCTTGCTTACCTAGATGATATTGCCATCTACAGCCATTCATGGCCAGAGCACCTTCAGCCTGTCAGGGAGGTGCTGGGCAGACTACAGAGGGCAGGGCTGACCATTAAGCTGAGCAAATGTCAGGTGGGTATGGCAGAGGTCTCTTACCTAGGACATAGAGTGGGGAGTGGTAAGATAAGGCCAGAACCTGCCAAAGTGGAAGCTATTCAGGCATGGCCTGCACATGTTACAAAAAGCAGGTGAGGACATTCTTAGGGACAGCATGGTGCTACAGAAAGTTCATCCCTAGTTATAGTACCATAGCTGCTCCCCTCATAGACCTGAGAAGGATGAACAGGCCAGATATGGTAGTGTGGACCCCAGCATGTGAGCAGGCATTTCAGAAGCTTAAAGAAGCTTTGGGTGGCCCCCCTGTGTTAGCCAGTCCAGATTACAGCAAAGAAGTTATTGTGCAAGTAGATGCTTTGAACCATGGGGTGGGGGCTGTACTTAGCCAGATTTCTTCAGAGGGGAAGAGCACTCAGTTGTTTATCTCAGTCATAGGCTACAACCCAGGGACAAATGCTATGCAGCTGTAGAAAAAGAATGTCTAGCCATAGTGTGGGCAGTGAAAAAACTTCAGCCTTATCTATATGTAAGAAAATTCACTGAAATGACAGATCACAACCCCCTAATATGGTTAAACAGAGCCAGTCAGCAAAGTGCCAAGTTGCTAAGATGGATCCTGGGGTTGCAAGCATATGATATGTCATTGCAGCACTGCAGTGGGAGTAGCAATGCCAATGCAGATGGGCTGTTCAGACAGGGAATGGGGTGAGGTACCCTCAGATAGACCTAACCCTCTCAAGTGGTGTTTCTCAAGAGTCACTTGAAAAACTAGCTTGAGTTCTCCAGGGGGGAAGAGATGAGAAGATTGGGGAAAGATGGGCGAAGGCTGCCAGCCTAGTCAAATAGAATTTGATACATAATTCTACCATTTGTATATATAAATGTAAAATACAGGCTTGTGTTCTTAAATGAAAGAAAACACTGTAAAATGTGAACTTCAAGATTGTTGCAACATTGCCATCTGCTGTAAGGAAAACCAAGCCAAGCATTTCAAATGTTCTTTGAAGTTACAATTATCTAAATAGTGGTGCTGAAGCATCTGGCTGAACACATTCTTTCTATTGTCTTAACTTAAGGAATAATTGTTAGAGTGTACATGTGAAATGTCTTTTATTGTTGTAGTTTCCTGAGCAGGTGTTAGATTGCTAAATAATGCAGTTTGTTTGCATGAGAACTCCAGACTAAGTGTCAAAATGATGTTATGTGTATACTGGGAAAACCTAAGTCTCAAAATGATGTAATCTGGGAGGGCCTTAGCAGAGCTGTTTGTTAGTGAGTTTAAAAACTATTGTTCAGTGAGAGACTGAAGCATTTTTGTCTTGGACCATCAACCCCAGCACTGCTTATGCTCTTTATGTATGTAAGCAAGATTATAGCACTGTGTTTTCTCTTAAGAATAGCTAAATATTAGAAAGTTAGATTGTGTTTTTCTTTGACATCAGACCTGTCCTACTGTATTATTTTAAGTTTCTGTGTGATCTCTGAACTCTTAGATATCTCTGTGGTGTAGTAGTATTGTCTTGTGTTTTTAATTATTTATTATTTAAAAAAACTTTACCTGTGGCTGGTTTATGTAAAGACAAAATAAGCTCTAGAGTACATTGCATATTTATAGAGTATTGTAATAAACCACTCTAATAAGCTTTAGACTGAATAGTCACATTACCAATTGGATAATAATATTGCACAGTAATAATTGGACATCCTTTTAAGGGCCTTTGGGTAGCTGATAATTTTTAGCTGGTGGTGGCAGAAATTACTACCATATAGTCTGGGTAAAGGGACACAGCTGGAGAATCTGTATCAGCCTTTCCCAGGAGTGTCTGTGAAGTTGTATAAATACTCATCTCAAAGTGTGTGTGTGTCAGCTACCTGGGCAGGGACATGAAGCACATGTGGGACATAGAGGGTACTGGAGGTTAGCTTGCCAGCTAGGCTGAGATCTGGAGGAGTCTTATTGGGGACCTGGAGAGCAAGGGAGCAACCAGCCCCAGACTGACTTTGATCTCTGTGTGCACTTAAGGGAAATTGTACTTTACTGTGTGTATTTGTTATCCTTTCCTTTTCTATGAGACAACCTCCCTGGTGTTAGTGGTGAGAATTGAGGCTCCTTGATTGCTAGGCCAGGGCATGGTCGTCAAATCATATATGTCCTTATATTTGTACTTTATAAATGTGTCTTTCTGTTGTAAACAATAGCATCAATATAATACTAAAAATACAAGTGCTAATACAAGTGTGACTTCATTCTTTTAGCCTATCTAAACTGTTAGTCCAAGACATGTACTTTATAACAAAAATAATAATTAAACTTCTATACTTTAAAACAATTTAGTACTATCTAATAAGGCTTCTTAATTTCAAAATACATGAAACAGAACAGATTTCATTCAGTCCTGGGTACTGACTCGCATTTGTTTTTAACTACCATATTAACTCAAGACGTTCCAACTTTAAGGGGTCTGGTCCTCCTGCTTTATCAGGTATAATCTGATCTATTACCCTGAGAAAAATGTATGTTCTTTGTGTTCAGAAATATGTTTGTCTAAGGCATTGTCCTCACTTAGTCTACCAATGTGATACAGATGTTCGTATACTCGTTCCCGCAGTCTACTGTCAGTTTTTCCTATGTAGAATGCGGGACACATTTGACATTACGCCAGGTATACTACTGCTTTAGACTGACAATTTAATCTGTATTTGGTAGAATATTTCCTATCCCTAATTTTAAATCTCTGACTCACATCCATGTGTTTGCAATACCTGCACATGCCACATTTGTACATTCCACACCTACTTCTGATAACTGTTCGGTTCCTTTTGACTAAGTTTTTTAAGTTAGCCCCTCTTTTGTAAATCATCTTAGGTGAACCTTCAACCTACTTTCTAAATGAAGTATCTAATAGTATTAACTCCCAGTTCTTCCTTATAATGTCACAGAGGTCTACTGGATCTAAACTGAATGTAATAATAAAGTTACTCATATTCTGCAGATTGTTAGTATTAGAGGATGTCTCAAAAGAATATGGAGATGTAATGTTAATGTTACAGTGTTCCTGACTCCAAATGGGCTTGTAAATACCGCTACTACGTTTCTGGGTGACTTGCAATATAAGTGCGTTAATCAATGATGTAGGGTAGCCTCTTCTGGTGAACATCTCCTTAAGGTTGTTACATTCTGTTTGAAAATCTAGATCTAATGAACCATCCTGGCTGCTCTAACTGTCCTTTCACAACTGACTGGCAACTGGAAAAGTGCAAGAAACTGTTAGAATAAGTTTCTTTTCTGTACATCCGTGCAGTGTAACATTCACGGATCATGTCTTTTGATATCTGTACTTCCAAGTATGCTATAGTGTCTATACTAAACTATGATGTAAAACACAAAAAGTTAGTTGTTTCATTACAATAATTGACTATTGCATTAGCTGTTTCCATGCCACCCTTTATCGCCATGAAAATGTGGTCCAAAGATCAGGTGTAATCGTACACCTTTTCTTGAACCCAGTTGTTCTGAAAAATGTATTCGTATTCCCAGTCCGCCATCACCAAATTGGCAAAATGGGTGCCACACAGAGAGCCCATGGCTATTCCTGTTAATTGCAGGAATATTCTACCTTCAAATAACACATACAGTGCCTCTACAATTAGGCTAATTTCATTGTTAGATGCCCCTTTTGGTCTCATAATATGGCTGACCATTTCTATCCACTCAAGGTGTGGGATAGACGTATACAGATCTTTGACATCTACTATTAGGAAGTTAAATCTGTTGTCGAATTGTAAGCTGTCTAAATTATGTAAGAAGGACCACAAATCTTTGCAGATTTGCTTCTCACTAATTACATACATTTTTTAGTATAGTGTCTATAAATTTGGCACACACATAGGTGATGCTAGTTCTGGTGTCTACTAATGGTCGCATGGGAGGATTTCCTATATCCTTGTGTACTTTCGGGATGCCAAAGATACTGGGTATTCCGGGTGCTGGCATAGACAGATAATTAAATAGATTAATGTCTATTCTGGCTTTAATGAATAGTTCATAAATGAATGATTTTATACAACTATATACTATATTCAGTTTGTTTCTTGTCACTTCTTTATATGAGTCTGTATTAAGTAACTCAAACATTTTAATCGCATGGTCACTTATGTTCATTAATACCAGTCCGCCTTCCTTATCAGGTTTCATTACTCTCACGGGGGCTATTCGTAAGTCATCCAACAATTGTTTCTCCTTTTTGGTGATGTTCTGTTCATGTTTCTTGTGGAGTAAGTTGTTGTCAAGTTTATTCCTAAAATCCAACTCACAAACTTGTTCGAAAAGTTCTAGTGTTGGGTGTAGAGGTGGATTGAATGTACTGACGATATAATACTTGTCATTTCTATTTACATTTTCCCCCATAATGACGTTCAGATTTAGTTTACAAACAAACAATTTAAGATCTATAAGAGAAGAGGCCAAGCTTGCTCTATGATCTGGCATGAATGTGAACCCTTTTGCAAACAACTCAACCAGTGCCTCTTCAATAAAGAGACCAGAATAGTTATAATCAGTAAAGTCATTCTCTTTGTTAAAAGTCAGTTTACAAGTATAAGTACCTGTATAGGTGTTTATTTCCTCGTTTTGTTCCCCTTCATGTTCTTCCTCTGAGTTGAGTAACTCATTTCCTGTTGTAGTTTTTGATTCAAGGATCGATTTTGAAAATTTTCTCCCTGGTCGTTGTTAAAGCCATTGCCATTAAAGTTATTGGTCATATTATTTGTTTTTTGATATGAGATCCTCTCACTCCTACGAGGTGCATCTTGCACTTCGACTAACATTAGATTCCGAGTGCGTGTTCCTTGTTTCACTGTTCAAGGAAGACCCACCTCCTTTAGCCTTTTGGCCATTAGGATTCCATGCTTGGGATGTAGGCGTTTTAGGATATGCTGAATCATTACTATATACATTCCGGTCTCTATTAAGTTTTTTTTATTTTCATGACTTTCAATTTACTAATATATTGCTCACTACTTGTAAACGTTCTATTATAATCATATTGATAACTTTGAAAGTCGGTATTAAATTTGATTGCTGGGTCCATTTCCATAGTTTCTTCCATTAAGCTAGCTATCGTTGTTTGGTAGTGTTTACACATATAATAACTCAATACCTTGTTTGTTGAAGAGCTCAATGAGTTCTTGATGAAATACTGATCCCTCCTCCAATCCGGTGGGGTATTGCCACCTTCTCAGTCCCTTAGGAACAATATTTTTGCTGATGCATTGGTGAAAAGAACTGATTTCCAGTTGTAATTTCTTGTACTTCAGCATGTTAGAGTCTAGTTTCTGCACATTATAAACTATACTATTCAGTCCTCCAGATAGTAACTCCTGATGATTTGTCTCTGAAAACAAATTGAGAAGTTCACTTAACCAAGTGCGTGCATCCAGAGTTCCAATAAGCCCCGAGGAAACATTTCTCCCTGCTGAACTGATGTTGGCATGGTATACTGTTAGTACACAGTTCCCACTAGACTCTTGTGATGGTCCAACGTTGCCAGTGGGAGAGGTGCATTGATTATGGCTACAAGCGTTAGATATCATAGGTTCATAGGTTTATACTAGGCTATCTGCCCTGAGGCATTTATAAGCCTAGCCCAAAGTTTTGTGGCTTACGCCACCCCTTATGTTAAAAAATACTGTGCCCATTAGTTTGTTGTGCCTCTGTCCAGCAGTGACACAGAGATGATTCCCAGGGTAAACCTACGATCTCCCATCCACAGGTCAAGATTTCTCTTGAACAGAGCCAGCGAGGTGCTCTGCCTCACATGGACCGGGATTTTATTCCACAGCATAGGGAGTCTCTGGGTGACAAATCTATCCCTCCAGCATGTCCTATTTATATCTGTGCTAAGGTTTAAGTCACTTGCTCTAGTGGATCTGGTAGATTTCGATTTTTTTGAGGTGGAGCATGTCCATTAATTCCGGGTTGGACATGGCCTTGTATGTCAGGCACAGGTCACCTCTGAGCAGGCGGTATGCGACTGAATAGAGCTGGAGTTTCTTCAGTCTGGCAGCATATGACAGATTTTGGAGTCCCTTTATCCTTTTGGTGAGGAACTTTTGGGGTCTCTCCAATTGCTGCAGGTGTCGGGTGAGATACATCCCGAATGGGGCATTGTACTCGATCATTGGTCTGATAAGTGAAGAGTACAGGGGAACAATGACCTCACTTGATCTGGATGTGAATCCCTTCATGATCAGGTGGGCAATGTAGAAGGTCTTTCTAACCACTTTAGCAATGTGAGTGTCAAACGAAAGGCCACTGCCAACCTGGGTTCCCAGGTCCCTGATAACCTCTTCTGTGCTTAATGGATTGCCACCTATATGGTAGCTTGGGGTTACCTTGTTTTTCCCGAAGGGTATGACTATACATTTTTTGGCATTTAACTTCAGGCCATGGCTCTGGCACCAGTTATCAGTTTCCGTGAGACCCCTCTGAAGGATATCTGTGTCCGATGTACTTTCCACTATGGCGCCCAACTTTGTCAGCCATAGTCCCCCTATGTTTGCCTGTACTTCTGAGAAGTAGATGCCGAACAACAGGGGGCCAAGGACTGAGCCCTGTGGGACACCACTTGTGACCGGCTTGGAGTCTGACATGGCACCAGCAACTCTAACCCTGTGGGTTCTGTCCTTTAACCAGTTTGCAACCCATCTTGTGACATATGGGTTTACATTTAAGCTGGTAAGTTTCTCTATAATACCCGAGTGGGGTATTGTGTCGAAAGCTTTTGCAAGGTCAAGGTAGGCTGTATGGACTGCCTTTCCCTCATCAATGGCCTTGGTGACTGTTTCGAAGAAGTCGACCAAGTTCAAAAGGCATGATCTGCCCTTGACAAAGCCAAACTGGGTCGGGTCCAATGTCTGCAAGTCCCCTATGTCTTTGTTTATGAGTTCCATTATGATCCTCTCCATAGCTTTGCAGACCAGGCTTGTTAAGCTTATGCGTAATTACCAGGGTCCGTAGAGGCACCGCCTTTGTGGAGTGGGACCACAGTTGCCGTCGCCACTCCTTGGGCATGTATCCTGTGGTAAGGCTAAGATTAAACAGCTGCCTTATATGCGGGTTTAGTTCCTCGTTGAGTTCATGTAGCACACAGCCGGGGACACCATCCGGTCCCATTGATGCTGTGTTTTTAGCTTTAGAGAGAGCAGCTTTCACCTGTGCATTTGAGATGTCTTGGAGGCTACACTCTGCTGGGATAGTTATCTCTCCTTTTGGGAGAGGGTGAAGTTTGCACTGAACCTGTCTGCCAGTATATTGGCAATGTCTGTGGGTTCAGTGATTTTTGTATCATTTTGGACTAATTCTGCGCATATCTGGGAGTTTCCACCCAGGTTTCTAACATAGCTGAAGAAGGCCTTATGATTGTCTTTTGAATCTATTGCAATTTTTCTCTCAAAGTTGGCCTTGGATGATTTTATGAGTGCTCGTATTTTTTTACTAATAATGATCAAGGGTGTCTTCTCTTTTATGGATTTTGCTCTATCATGTAACAGTTTTCTCCTCTTATTGTAAAGTTTGTTTATGGCTGGGGTCCACCAGACTGGACGTTTGCCCTTGGTGGAAAGAGTCTTGGTTTTATTAGGGATTGCCTGATCCATGCAGTCCTGGAGGTGTTCATAGAAGGCATTTGTAAGGGCTTCCGCAGCTTGGATTGTGGTTTCCACTGGCTCGGGGGCCTTGAAGGATACCACACCAGTCTTGAGTAGTGTGAAGCTTGCTTTAGAGAAGTTCTTCACTGTGGTCTTTTTTGTTTGGGGTGGGGGCGGGATGTGGATTTCCAGTGAGATAGGTTTGTGATCTGATCTCACCAATGAGGGATATACTTCCGGTGTGGAGCATTTTGTCTCCGTGTTTGTGATGATGAGATCTAGTATATTTTCTCCTCTTGTGGGAATGGTGACTAGTTGTTCCATGGCATTTGAATTTATGAACTCCAGGAACCTTTGGGCTAGAAAGTTGGGGCTTGAGTAATGTTCCCAGTCTATATTCGGGTAGTTGAAGTCACCCAATATAATGGTGTTTGGAGATACATTTATACCCTCCAGTGTCTTCAGGAAGGCTGTGTGGGGTTCCTGAGTTTGAGAGGGTGGCCTGTAGCATGCTACAAATTGTAGAGCAGTTTTGCCTATGGTTAATTGCACCTGGATGGTTTCCGATGCTTCGTGCGTTGCCACTAACCTGGAGGCGTGGGTATCCTTGATGAATATGGATACACCCCCTCCTTTTGTGGTGTGGTCCAGGTTTTGGGGCCAGAACGCATGATATGAGGTAAAACCTGATAGTGCCGGGATGCTCTCAGGAGCCTTGAACCAGGTTTCAGTCACATCACAGACATCAATGTTCTCCATACTGAGAAGGGCCTCGAGTGCGTGCATTTTGAGATTTAGACTTCTGGCATTGAGCAGCATTACCCTTAGTTTCTTCCCATTTTTTCTAGGGTGGTAGATTTAGAATCTGAGCCTTGCCTAAAAAAGGCGCTATGGGGGTGGCAAGAGCCTTAGCCAATATCTGGAATCCCAGGGGTGACAGGTGCAAGCCGTCCCTTACGAAGCAGCGTGGCTTGTCAAGCATGTCATCCCAGGCAGACAGACACTGGATCCCCTTTGAATGACACCAGAAATTAAGCCAATTGTTAAAGCTGATCATCTTGTCTCTATGTTGTGGCATCATTCTTGGTGAAGGAAGGATACTGCTCAGGGTCAGGGTCATACCTGCCTGGGCTACATAATCAGAGAGCTCCTCTATGTCTCTTTTCATGTAGTCCAGGGAGGTACCTCAGGTCGTTCACACCAGCATGGACAATGACTGTGTCATATTTGTACTTGCTGTGGAGTGACCCGAGTGCTTGTGTTATGTGGCGGATTCTAGCGCCCGATAGGCAGCTTACTGTGACCCTCTCCTTGTTCAGCCTGGTGAGTGGGACGTCAGTGTGTCTGACTATGGAGTCACCTATGACAAGTATGTTTGGTGCTGTATTTGGCCTTAAGGGCTGTGACTACTTTGCACACTGATTTTGTGGTTTATGTGTTGCCTGTGGTATGTCATGAGGTGGCAGTTGCTTGGATGTCTGCTTTGGAGGCCGCTGCTGTTTAGGTAAATTTTTGCTCAGAGCCTCCGAGTATGACTTTGTGTGTTTATGTGTTTGATTCATTGTTGTGATAGCTTTATGTGAGACTGGTTTTGTGGTGTGTGTAGCTGCCTTCTCCTCCTGTCTGGTCTTGCCAGTCCTAAGTTGAGAGAGCTCAGCCTCCAGTTTGGCTAAATAGCTTTATCTTTCGCAAGTATTTGTGTTATGTGGGAGGAGGAGAGGGTTGTCAGTGTACATGAGGCAATTGTAACATTGCCTCAATATTCCCAAATTCACCAACTGGACAGGAGAGGACGCCAGCATCTGACCCTTCGACATGCTAGAGAAATTTAGAAGTTAGGGGTGTAACTGAATAAGAGTGGACTTAGTAAGGAAGTGGGTACTCCTGGGGGGGTTTGATAGTGAGGGACTTTGTATAATACAGAAGTGCTAAACCTGAAAAGAAGATGCTTTTAAGACAAGTAAAAGCTTTTGTCCATACCTGTATTAGTTGTAGTTTCTTGGGTAGAGACAAGATTTGGGCAGGGGTTAGATAAATGGTTTGCCTTGTACGTTAAGTCCTCAATGCATTGTGTTAGAAGTCCAAGTAGTATAGTCATAATAACCTCCTACCCTTATGTATTGAAGCTAAAGCTTCATTAGCTCAATTAAGTAATTAATCAGTTAATAACTTCTCATCAGTTTGACAGAATATATAGATTTTCAAACAGAATGTAACAACCTTAAGGAGATGTTCACCAGAAGAGGCTACTCTACGTCATTGATTAACGCACTTATATTGCAAGTCACCCAGAAACGTAGTAGCGGTATTTACAAGCCCATTTGGAGTCAGGAACACTGTAACATTAACATTACATCTCCATATTCTTTTGAGACATCCTCTAATACTAACAATCTGCAGAATATGAGTAACTTTATTATTACATTCAGTTTAGATCCAGTAGACCTCTGTGACATTATAAGGAAGAACTGGGAGTTAATACTATTAGATACTTCATTTAGAAAGTAGGTTGAAGGTTCACCTAAGATGATTTACAAAAGAGGGGCTAACTTAAAAAACTTAGTCAAAAGGAACCGAACAGTTATCAGAAGTAGGTGTGGAATGTACAAATGTGGCATGTGCAGGTATTGCAAACACATGGATGTGAGTCAGAGATTTAAAATTAGGGATAGGAAATATTCTACCAAATACAGATTAAATTGTCAGTCTAAAGCAGTAGTATACCTGGCGTAATGTCAAATGTGTCCCGCATTCTACATAGGAAAAACTGACAGTAGACTGCAGGAACGAGTATACGAACATCTGTATCACATTGGTAGACTAAGTGAGGACAATGCCTTACACAAACATATTTCTGAACACAAAGAACATACATTTTTACTCAGGGTAATAGATCAGATTATACCTGATAAAGCAGGAGGACCAGACCCCTTAAAGTTGGAACGTCTTGAGTTAATATGGCAGTTAAAAACAAATGCGAGTCAGTACCCAGGACTGAATGAAATATGTTCTGTTTCATGTATTTTGAAATTAAGAAGCCTTATTAGATAGTACTAAATTGTTTTAAAGTATAGAAGTTTAATTATTTTTTATTATAAAGTACATGTCTTGAACTCACAATTTAGATAGACTAAAAGAATGAAGTCACACTTGTATTAGCACTTGTATTTTTAGTATTATATTGATGTTATTGTTTACAACAGAAAGACCAATTTATAAAGTACAAATATAAGGACATACATGATATATTAAAATTTTAGTAAAAAGTCTATGGACAAAATGTATTTTAATAAATTATTTTCATTGTTGTCAGTGGGTTAGGAACTGTGTTTTGGAAGAAAATGTAAACACATAGTGATTAAGTATCTTAAGTTTTTAATTGTGTCAAACTGATGAGAAGTTATAAACTGATTGATTACTTGAGTTAATGAAGCTTTAGCTTCAATATATAAGGGAAGGAGGTTATTATGTATGATTCATCTGAAGAAGTCAGCATTTACTGTAATGAAAAGCACTTTATGTGGATTAAATTGTTTTATTTTACTACAGTTTTGTGTCAATTTTCACTTCGGTCTTCAGTCCAATGTATTGTGGCTTCGTATGCTTTGCATGTGACCATCTGTGATCTGTATTCAGCTGGAAGGTGCACACAGTTACTGAAAAAAAGTACCGATTCATGGAAGTTTTTATTTCCTTAGCTGTACAAAAGTGTGATCATTGATAGTTTTCTTCCTTAAGAATTCTAAGCATATATGGGGAAGATTTAAAAATGTATAATGTAGTAATACAGCTAGCCATGTCTCATTAAAGTACGTGCTGGACATTCACTTGACACTGCAACCCCCTCCCCCAGCCTCCATTCAGACTATGGTGTGGTGATCAACTGAGTTCAGCCATCTTATACATACAATTAATATTGTGCAACAGATTATCTTTTATAATTTTTATACTAATAAACAGTTTTCTGGCCTCTACAAACTGTCTGCTTGTAATTTAACTACTACCTAAGGCAATATAATTTGTTTGTGTCTTTCGGCTTTTCCCGGTTAGGGGTCACCACAGCAGAACTCCAGTCCGCTAATGATTGGCAGTAGATTTTTTACGTGCCGAGTTTGCCAGCCCTGAAGCACAACCTTCAATGAAGGTACGCCCATTCACGCATGTCTCCACACAGAAGACGCTCTAGCTGAGAATCGAATGGCACAACGTCTTGCTGTGAGGCGACAACGCTACCGCACCACCACCACCGCAAATGAATATATGTAGAAATGCAAACATTTTTTTTGGTTTCCTTATAAATACAGTTACAACTAGTTGTAAGTGTAATCTTGCAAATGTATGTCTGTGATTTGTAGACATATACATGTAAATTATTTTACACATACATGTGTTATATTTTTATTTATTCAGACATTTATGTTATTACATAAACTTTATATGTGTTTCTATACAGATGCAGTTTTGTGTATAGCTATATTTATGCTTTCAATTTGCATTTGATAGATATATAGTTTATTTATTTATTTTTTATTTATTTTATATTTGCTAACTCTGAAAATCCAGCTGAACCAGGTCCATTTTCAGTGGATGCCCTGGGAGAAAAGCTCCACAAGTAACATATAGTAAGAACTTAATACAAAGAGAAATATACAAAATGAGAAGACAGTAGATTGCTTACAAGCAGAGATATTCAATAATTTGTTCTCAATAGTTTACAGGTATTGCAGGACTGAAATACAGTTATATTAATATTTACAAATGTAGAATAGACAGTTTACATTTCTAGTAAGTGTTCACTGAGAGAAGTACAAAGACCAGTGCGGCTTATTCTAAGAGTATGTGTATCTATGTGAGTAGAATAGTGTTCTAGATTGGAGTTGTTTGGAGGAGGAGAAGAAAAGGTATAGAAACTGTCAAATGATACATGAGCAGATCCAAGTGGTCCTGATATGAGATTTGAGTAATTTTTTGAAGTTTGTGTTTGTTGTTGTTGTGCAGGTTATATTAGTGGGGAGATTGTTCCAATCTTTGGCTATGCTGTAGGAACATAGGGCTTTACTGCAGTGTTGTTAGCAGTAGTAACACTGAGGAGAGGTTTATTGGATGAGTGGAGAGGGTGACTGGAAGAGTGGGAGGTTAATAGCTGCTTTAGGGCTGGAGTTTTTTCTGGGTAGTTTCTGATGTTAAAGGCACAGGTGAATTGTTGGTAAGTTACGAAATTTAAGCCATTGAATTTCTTTTAGTACTTGGCAGTGATGAGTTGTAAAGGGGGAATTGTTGGCAAATTTGGCAGTTTTGTTGTAGCATGACTCTAACTTGTCCAGATCTGATTTTCTAGTGTGGGTTAGGATTGGTGCGGCATAAGTAAATGTTGATGAGAGGTGAGTTTGAGCTAGGGTGATTCTTGCTTTTGCTGTGAAATAGTTTTTGTGCCTGTAAAGGGTTCTCATTTTTTTGTGAACTTTCTGGATGGTTTGTGCTATGTGTAGATCGAATGATGGGTTGTTGTCTATTTCAACTCCTAGGAGTTTTGTGTGGGTGGATGAAGAGATGATAGTGCCATTCCTAGATGAGACAGAGAAAGTAGAGAGGGTAGATTTTGTATTATTAGGGGTGAACAGGAGAAGTTTGGTTTTATTGGGGTTAAGAATAAGTTGAATGTCAGTGATCCAAGTTTAAATAGCAGAGAATGATTCTTTGGGCTAGTTGTTGTAGGGTGTTGACAGATGAGGCTGCACAGATGAGTGTAGAATCATCTGCATACTGAATTAGGGAGGCTTGTTTGGAGAAGGTGTATAGATTGTTTGCAAAAATAGACAAGAGTAGTGGGCCTAATATTGAGCCTTGTGGTACTCCTATGGAGTTAGGGAGAGGAGGGGATAGTTCATTTTGCCATTGAACAGATTGTTGTCTGTCTGATAAGTAGCTTTTGAACCTGGAGATAGTAGGAGAAGTAAAGGATAGAGAATGAAGAGCATCCAGTAGTTTAGGGTGTGAGACCATGTCAAATGCTTTAGAGAAGTCTAAAAAGGTAGCAGATACATAGTTGTTGCTGTTTCTATGATGATTAGCCAGATTGGTGAAGGAGACAAGAGCAGAAGTTGTACTATGGTGAGGGCGGAATCCGAGTTGGGTGGAGGAGAGAAGATTGTTTGTATTCAGGAAATGCATAACTTGTGAGTGTATGCATTTCTCTAGGAGCTTAGATAAGGGGGAAAGAATAGCTATGGGCCGATAGTTGGAAAAGTCATAAGATTTACCACCTTTGTGAAGAGGTATAATGTAGTATATTTTCCATAGTTCTGGCACATAAGCTTCCTGAATGGACCTGTTTATTAGGACTGATACTGGATATGATAGGGAGTCAGCTGCTATTTTTAGGAAGTTTTCAGGTATATCGTCTGCTGCAAGTGTGGTAGATTTCAGTTTGAGGAGGAGTTTTCTAATTTTAGATGTAGGAACAGGTGAGAGAGAGAAGGATGGTTGGTTGGTAGAGCTGCTAGGAGGTTCCCAACAGTTGAGGCTGGTGAGTTATTAGTGTTCATTAGTTGGTTGGATAGAGTTTGGATTGAGTTTATGAAATGACAGTTAAGCTGGGAAGCTATATCTCTGCTGTTAGTATAGGGGGAGGTGGGGGTGGGGGTAGCAATTGTTCCAGGTTTTAGTAGGGAGTTGATACTATGCTAACATTTTGGGGGATTTTTTGAGTATTTCTTTTGGAGACCTAAGAAGTAGTTTTGTTTGTCTAATTTGGTTTGTTTTTTGGCTAGATGTTTATACGTTCGTGTGGTATGATTGGAGTTTTCTTGTTTCCATTTCTTCCATGCCTTATCTCTGGTTTTTGGTAGGGCTCTTGTGTCCCTACGTAACCATGGAGCATAGTTTGCTTTGGTTTTTATCTTTCTTATTGGTGCAATGGAATTTAGAACTGAGATAAACATATTATTAAAGTAGTCTACTGTCAGATCTAGGTGTAGGGTTTTTAGAGTCTGCCAGTTACATTGCTGTATAATGTTGTTTAGGTTGTCTGGGGTTAAGTTACAATCATCACTGATGTGTGTCAGGGTTATGGGTTTAAGAGTATTTGGTTCATTTCCTTAGGAGGAAAGTGGGAGATGGTCACTGAGAACATCAGGTAAGCATCCAGTCTGATATTGATGTTTGGGGCTATTTACTAGTGTCCAGTCAATAATGGCTTGTTTATGGGTTTTTACCATAGAGGTTAATATTGTTAGTGGGGTTGTTGGAGTTGCAGGCTTGGCAGTCAGTATTGAGGTCACCTAATAAAATTGTTTCTTGAGGAGAGTTTTGATTCAGCCATTGAAGGATTTCTTCTATAGCTGGAGAGTTATTTCCAGGAGGAATGTAGCAGCAAATGATGTAAATTTTTTATCAGTGTTTATTGGTAGGATAGAGCCTATGGTTTTGGTGTTTTGAAAGGTTGCAAAGGAGTATGAAATGTCTGGAGGTTTATTTCATTTTTGAATAGAATTGCGACTCCACCTCCTTTCCTATTTTTTCCATCTAGCCTTAAGATGTTGCAACCTGGTGGTAAAATTTCATCGCTAGGGATATGTGGTTTCAGCCAAGACTCGGTAATGGTTAGATTGTCAGGGGAGTAATGAGTAATAAAAGCATGTAGATCCTGGAGTTTATTGGAAATACTTCTAGTATTGATATTAATTATTAGTAGATCAGATTGAGCTCTATTGGGGAGGTCAGTGAAGGAGGGCCCTGGGTTTGGGTGTATGTCACCAGCGATAAGAAGTCTTTTACTGAGTTTGAATATGTGCTTGATAGCATTAGTAAGGTTTGAGAGGGATATATATATATACTGCTTTTTTATTGATAGTTGTAGATAGGTGGATGTTAGAAGTGTGTAACATAATACTAGTGTTAAATAATGTTGGACAGACTGTAAAGTTTATGTGGGAGTTGGTGTGTTTTCCAGTATGTGTTGTGTGGAATGAGGTGCTGTCTAGGGGTAAGCTAGTTTGTATGGCTGTAATGTTGGACAGGGAGGTGAGGGCTAGTAGGAGCACGAGTAGTAGGATTTGCATTGTAGTTTATTTTGGAAGGTTTAAGTAGTGTTTGTTGCTGTGAGGTGGAGGAGGGGTTGTGGTGTGTAAATTCTAGTATGGGTGTGGGTTTCAAGTAGGGTGTACTGAAAATTAGCTAGGACAGATGATTGGAGCAGGACGTATGTCAGGTGACTAAGGAGAAGTATAAGTTCAGGTGGAGTGGGGGTGGGTGGAATTTGAGGGTAGAGTAGGGAATGGAGTGAGCCCGTAGGGTGAACAGAGTGGGTACAGATCCCCAGCAGAGGTGAGCGCCAAAAAAGTATCAGTGAGCAGAGGTGAGGGCAGAACACTGATAGTGTTGTAGTGACTGATGATATTCTGTAGTTAAATTAAGTAGATAGGTAGGTAAAAGTATAAGGATGACACATAAGGTAAATGTGATCAGAAGGTTGTTAGACCTGGAAAGGGCACCGTTAGGATGGCTAACAGCAAAAATATCTTAATTAGGCTGTGTTAGGTACTGGAGAGTCAGAGAAATATTATGGAGGTTTGCTGCCACCCACTGGGGAAATTAGGGTATCCCTGCAAGTGTGCACACCATAGGGGCTTGATAGACCACAACTAAATGGAGTTTAAATACACATTCTGTAGCACAGATAGGGAAATTGATTATCTTAGTATTATAAATAATCACAGGAGCTTACATGCACTTAATAGCACTGAGCATATTTTCTGGGAGACTAGATCCACTGCTGAGCCGTTTACACTGGGCTGAATGCTTTCCTGAGTGGGTGGGAGTTTAGATCATGCTAGATCCACTTAATAGCACTGAGCATGTTTTCTGGAGACTAGGTCCACTGCTGAGCTGTTTACACCAGGCTGAATGCTTTCCTGGGCAGGAGGGAGTTTAGACTGTGCTATGTACATAATAGCATTGAGCATGTTTTCTGGGAGACAAGGTCCACTGCTGAGCCATTTACACTGTAGTTACACATAATAGTTACACATATCTCTTCCAGCAAATACCTTCAGTTATGCAACCTTTTTTATTAAAACCTATATTTAGTATGACAAAAAAAAAAAAAATAATACCTAGTATAGAACTCTGGACTTCATACCTCTGCCTGGTTGGTCCACTCAACTAGCTGGCCAGGCCTACATTTCTGTAGGTCGTTGTACACGTGTTGCCACTTTTGGCCAGAGCAAGTGATCCTGTGATCCCTGTCAGTATGTTAGGTGCTCACCTATCTCCTGACAGATATCAGTCATTTTCCAATCAGAACCACATGTGCACATCTGGATCTTATTGAGATATGACTCCTAAAAAGGTGGACCATTATCAGGGACTCCTTGTATGACCAGCTTGGAGCATGGCATCATGCTTTTGCAGGTGCTGTCATCATTTGAAATGCCAGAACCAGAATTAAGAAAGGGCTGTGGTTTTACAGGTTTAGAATCAGTCCCACTGGGCTGTGACATCACCTTAACCAAACTCAGTTAACCAGCAGGGTTATTGGACTAGGTACTATTATTATTGGCAAGTTTGGTTTAACCAAAATGCTTTGCCAAAAACATATTTTTTTAAAGAATACATTCAGATTTCAATTATATGGGGGATAAACAGTATGCAATCATCATTTTTCTTTATATTAGTCACAATTGCAACTGCATCTGTGCATTGCCTTAGCAATCTTTTTTGGAATATTATAACTGAATCTCATATTTTCATGCAGTAGAGCAGCAGAGAGTTTTTCAATTTTATTTTGGTGGGGGGGTGCAGAATTGCATATTCCTATGCATGTAATTACAATATTGTATTAAATGTTGAGTGGTTTGAGGTGAGAGGCTATGTCAGATAAAGTATGATTGGCAGATATTACACATCATATTTGTGCAGACTGTTATACATATGGCTCCATTGTATTTGTTCCTAAATATATTTAGCTTTGAGCATATCTGAGGCCATCCATACTTTCCTGCTGCATACTATCTAGTATCTTGAGTGCTGAGATGACATGACCCTAACAACACAAGGTGGTCCCATTCCTATCTTCACATATCTAGTATCTTCAGTGCTGAGATGACATGACTCTAACAACACAAGGTGGTCCCATTCCTATCTTCACATATCTAGTATCTTCAGTGTTGAGATGACATGACTCTAACAACACAAGGTGGTCCCATTCCTATCTTCACATATCTAGTATCTTCAGTGTTGAGATGACATGACTCTAACAACACAAGGTGGTCCTATTCCTATCTTCACATATCTAGTATCTTCAGTGATGAGATGACATGACTCTAACAACACAAGGCGGTCCTATTCCTATCTTCACATATCTAGTATCTTCAGTGTTGAGATGACATGACTCTAACAACACAAGGTGGTCCCATTCCTATCTTCACATATCTAGTATCTTCAGTGTTGAGATGACATGACTCTAACAACACAAGGTGGTCCCATTCCTATCTTCACATATCTAGTATCTTCAGTGTTGAGATGACATGACTCTAACAACACAAGGTGGTCCTATTCCTATCTTCACATATCTAGTATCTTCAGTGTTGAGATGACATGACTCTAACAACACAAGGTGGTCCTATTCCTATCTTCACATATCTAGTATCTTCAGTGTTGAGATGACATGACTCTAACAACACAAGGTGGTCCCATTCCTATCTTCACATATCTAGTATCTTCAGTGTTGAGATGACATGACTCTAACAACACAAGGTGGTCCTATTCCTATCTTCACATATCTAGTATCTTCAGTGTTGAGATGACATGACTCTAACAACACAAGGTGGTCCTATTCCTATCTTCACATATCTAGTATCTTCAGTGTTGAGATGACATGACTCTAACAACACAAGATGGTCCCATTCCTATCTTCACATATCTAGTATCTTCAGTGTTGAGATGACATGACTCTAACAACACAAGGTGGTCCCATTCCTATCTTCACATATCTAGTATCTTCAGTGTTGAGATGACATGACTCTAACAACACAAGGTGGTCCTATTCCTATCTTCACATATCTAGTATCTTCAGTGTTGAGATGACATGACTCTAACAACACAAGGTGGTCCCATTCCTATCTTCACATATCTAGTATCTTCAGTGTTGAGATGACATGACTCTAACAACACAAGGCGGTCCCATTCCTATCTTCACATATCTAGTATCTTCAGTGTTGAGATGACATGACTCTAACAACACAAGGTGGTCCCATTCCTATCTTCACATATCTAGTATCTTCAGTGTTGAGATGACATGACTCTAACAACACAAGGTGGTCCCATTCCTATCTTCACATATCTAGTATCTTCAGTGTTGAGATGACATGACTCTAACAACACAAGGTGGTCCCATTCCTATCTTCACATATCTAGTATCTTCAGTGTTGAGATGACATGACTCTAACAACACAAGGTGGTCCCATTCCTATCTTCACATATCTAGTATCTTCAGTGTTGAGATGACATGACTCTAACAACACAAGGTGGTCCCATTCCTATCTTCACATATCTAGTATCTTCAGTGTTGAGATGACATGACTCTAACAACACAAGGTGGTCCTATTCCTATCTTCACATATCTAGTATCTTCAGTGTTGAGATGACATGACTCTAACAACACAAGGCGGTCCCATTCCTATC
The DNA here is from genome assembly GCF_019279795.1 of Protopterus annectens. Taxonomy (NCBI): domain Eukaryota; kingdom Metazoa; phylum Chordata; order Ceratodontiformes; family Protopteridae; genus Protopterus; species Protopterus annectens. Next base: position 358,043,028 of record NC_056743.1, on the reverse strand, counting down.
TTCACATATCTAGTATCTTCAGTGTTGAGATGACATGACTCTAACAACACAAGGTGGTCCCATTCCTATCTTCACATATCTAGTATCTTCAGTGTTGAGATGACATGACTCTAACAACACAAGGTGGTCCCATTCCTATCTTCACATATCTAGTATCTTCAGTGTTGAGATGACATGACTCTAACAACACAAGGTGGTCCCATTCCTATCTTCACATATCTAGTATCTTCAGTGTTGAGATGACATGACTCTAACAACACAAGGTGGTCCCATTCCTATCTTCACATATCTAGTATCTTCAGTGTTGAGATGACATGACTCTAACAACACAAGGTGGTCCCATTCCTATCTTCACATATCTAGTATCTTCAGTGTTGAGATGACATGACTCTAACAACACAAGGCGGTCCCATTCCTATCTTCACATATCTAGTATCTTCAGTGTTGAGATGACATGACTCTAACAACACAAGGTGGTCCCATTCCTATCTTCACATATCTAGTATCTTCAGTGTTGAGATGACATGACTCTAACAACACAAGGTGGTCCCATTCCTATCTTCACATATCTAGTATCTTCAGTGTTGAGATGACATGACTCTAACAACACAAGGTGGTCCCATTCCTATCTTCACATATCTAGTATCTTCAGTGTTGAGATGACATGACTCTAACAACACAAGGTGGTCCCATTCCTATCTTCACATATCTAGTATCTTCAGTGTTGAGATGACATGACTCTAACAACACAAGGTGGTCCCATTCCTATCTTCACATATCTAGTATCTTCAGTGTTGAGATGACATGACTCTAACAACACAAGGTGGTCCCATTCCTATCTTCACATATCTAGTATCTTCAGTGTTGAGATGACATGACTCTAACAACACAAGGTGGTCCTATTCCTATCTTCACATATCTAGTATCTTCAGTGTTGAGATGACATGACTCTAACAACACAAGGTGGTCCCATTCCTATCTTCACATATCTAGTATCTTCAGTGTTGAGATGACATGACTCTAACAACACAAGGTGGTCCCATTCCTATCTTCACATATCTAGTATCTTCAGTGTTGAGATGACATGACTCTAACAACACAAGGTGGTCCCATTCCTTTCTTCACATATCTAGTATCTTCAGTGTTGAGATGACATGACTCTAACAACACAAGGTGGTCCCATTCCTATCTTCACATATCTAGTATCTTCAGTGTTGAGATGACATGACTCTAAAAACACAAGGTGGTCCCATTCCTATCTTCACATATCTAGTATCTTCAGTGTTGAGATTACATGACTCTAACAACACAAGGCGGTCCCATTCCTATTTTCACATATCTAGCATCCTCAACATTGAGATGACATGACTCTAACAACACAAGGTGGTCCCATTCCTTTCTTCACATACCTAGTATCTTCAGTGTTGAGATGACATGACTCTAACAACACAAGGTGGCCCCATTCCTATCTTCACATATCTAGTATCTTCAGTGTTGAGATGACATGACTCTAACAACACAAGGTGGCCCCATTCCTATCTTCACATATCTAGTATCTTCAGTGTTGAGATGACATGACTCTAACAACACAAGGTGGTCCCATTCCTATCTTCACATATCTAGTATCTTCAGTGTTGAGATGACATGACTCTAACAACACAAGGCGGTCCCATTCCTATCTTCACATATCTAGTTTCTTCAGTGTTGAGATGACATGACTCTAACAACACAAGGTGGTCCTATTCCTATCTTCACATATCTAGTATCTTCAGTGATGAGATGACATGACTCTAACAACACAAGGTGGTCCCATTCCTATCTTCACATATCTAGTATCTTCAGTGTTGAGATGACATGACTCTAACAACACAAGGTGGTCCCATTCCTATCTTCACATATCTAGTATCTTCAGTGTTGAGATGACATGACTCTAACAACACAAGGTGGTCCCATTCCTATCTTCACATATCTAGTATCTTCAGTGTTGAGATGACATGACTCTAACAACACAAGGTGGTCCCATTCCTATCTTCACATATCTAGTATCTTCAGTGTTGAGATGACATGACTCTAACAACACAAGGCGGTCCCATTCCTATCTTCACATATCTAGTATCTTCAGTGTTGAGATGACATGACTCTAACAACACAAGGCGGTCCCATTCCTATCTTCACATATCTAGTATCTTCAGTGTTGAGATGACATGACTCTAACAACACAAGGTGGTCCCATTCCTATCTTCACATATCTAGTATCTTCAGTGTTGAGATGACATGACTCTAACAACACAAGGTGGTCCCATTCCTATCTTCACATATCTAGTATCTTCAGTGTTGAGATGACATGACTCTAACAACACAAGGTGGTCCTATTCCTATCTTCACATATCTAGTATCTTCAGTGTTGAGATGACATGACTCTAACAACACAAGGTGGTCCCATTCCTATCTTCACATATCTAGTATCTTCAGTGTTGAGATGACATGACTCTAACAACACAAGGTGGTCCCATTCCTATCTTCACATATCTAGTATCTTCAGTGTTGAGATGACATGACTCTAACAACACAAGGTGGTCCCATTCCTATCTTCACATATCTAGTATCTTCAGTGTTGAGATGACATGACTCTAACAACACAAGGTGGTCCCATTCCTATCTTCACATATCTAGTATCTTCAGTGTTGAGATGACATGACTCTAACAACACAAGGTGGTCCCATTCCTATCTTCACATATCTAGTATCTTCAGTGTTGAGATGACATGACTCTAACAACACAAGGTGGTCCCATTCCTATCTTCACATATCTAGTATCTTCAGTGTTGAGATGACATGACTCTAACAACACAAGGTGGTCCCATTCCTATCTTCACATATCTAGTATCTTCAGTGTTGAGATGACATGACTCTAACAACACAAGGTGGTCCCATTCCTATCTTCACATATCTAGTATCTTCAGTGTTGAGATGACATGACTCTAACAACACAAGGCGGTCCCATTCCTATCTTCACATATCTAGTATCTTCAGTGTTGAGATGACATGACTCTAACAACACAAGGTGGTCCCATTCCTATCTTCACATATCTAGTATCTTCAGTGTTGAGATGACATGACTCTAACAACACAAGGTGGTCCCATTCCTATCTTCACATATCTAGTATCTTCAGTGTTGAGATGACATGACTCTAACAACACAAGGTGGTCCCATTCCTATCTTCACATATCTAGTATCTTCAGTGTTGAGATGACATGACTCTAACAACACAAGGTGGTCCCATTCCTATCTTCACATATCTAGTATCTTCAGTGTTGAGATGACATGACTCTAACAACACAAGGTGGTCCCATTCCTATCTTCACATATCTAGTATCTTCAGTGTTGAGATGACATGACTCTAACAACACAAGGTGGTCCCATTGCTATCTTCACATATCTAGTATCTTCAGTGTTGAGATGACATGACTCTAGCAAGACAAGGTGGTCCCATTCCTATCTTCACATATCTAGTATCTTCAGTGTTGAGATGACATGACTCTAACAACACAAGGTGGTGCCATTTCTAGCTTGGCATATCTAGTATCTTCAGTGTTGAGATGACATGACTCTAACAACACAAGGTGGTCCCATTCCTATCTTCACATATCTAGTATCTTCAGTGTTGAGATGACATGACTCTAACAACACAAGGTGGTCCCATTCCTATCTTCACATATCTAGTATCTTCAGTGTTGAGATGACATGACTCTAACAACACAAGGTGGTCCCATTCCTATCTTCACATATCTAGTATCTTCAGTGTTGAGATGACATGACTCTAACAACACAAGGTGGTCCCATTCCTATCTTCACATATCTAGTATCTTCAGTGTTGAGATGACATGACTCTAACAACACAAGGTGGTCCCATCCCTATCTTCACATATCTAGTATCTTCAGTGTTGAGCTGACATAACTCTAACAACACAAGGTGGTCCCATTCCTATCTTCACATATCTAGTATCTTCAGTGTTGAGATGACATGACTCTAACAACACAAGGCAGTCCCATTCCTATCTTCACATATCTAGTATCTTCAGTGATGAGATGACATGACTCTAACAACACAAGGTGGTCCCATTCCTATCTTCACATATCTAGTATCTTCAGTGTTGAGATGACATGACTCTAACAACACAAGGTGGTCCCATTCCTATCTTCACATATCTAGTATCTTCAGTGTTGAGATGACATGACTCTAACAACACAAGGTGGTCTCATTCCTATCTTCACATATCTAGTATCTTCAGTGTTGAGATGACATGACTCTAACAACCCAAGGAGGTCCCATTCCTATCTTCACATATCTAGTATCTTCAGTGTTGAGATGACATGACTCTAACAACACAAGGTGGTCCCATTCCTATCTTCACATATCTAGTATCTTCAGTGTTGAGATGACATGACTCTAACAACACAAGGTGGTCCCATTCCTATCTTCACATATCTAGTATCTTCAGTGTTGAGATGACATGACTCTAACAACACAAGGTGGTCCCATTCCTATCTTCACATATCTAGTATCTTCAGTGTTGAGATGACATGACTCTAACAACACAAGGTGGTCCTATTCCTATCTTCACATATCTAGTATCTTCAGTGTTGAGATGACATGACTCTAACAACACAAGGTGGTCCCATTCCTATCTTCACATATCTAGTATCTTCAGTGTTGAGATGACATGACTCTAACAACACAAGGTGGTCCCATTCCTATCTTCACATATCTAGTATCTTCAGTGTTGAGATGACATGACTCTAACAACACAAGGTGGTCCCATTCCTATCTTCACATATCTAGTATCTTCAGTGTTGAGATGACATGACTCTAACAACACAAGGTGGTCCCATTCCTATCTTCACATATCTAGTATCTTTAATGTTGAGATGACATGACTCTAACAACACAAGGTGGTCCCATTCCTATCTTCACATATCTAGTATCTTCAGTGTTGAGATGACATGACTCTAACAACACAAGGAGGTCCCATTCCTATCTTCACATATCTAGTATCTTCAGTGTTGAGATGACATGACTCTAACAACACAAGGTGGTCCCATTCCTATCTTCACATATCTAGTATCTTCAGTGTTGAGATGACATGACTCTAACAACACAAGGTGGTCCCATTCCTATCTTCACATATCTAGTATCTTCAGTGTTGAGATGACATGACTCTAACAACACAAGGTGGTCCTATTCCTATCTTCACATATCTAGTATCTTCAGTGTTGAGATGACATGACTCTAACAACACAAGGTGGTCCCATTCCTATCTTCACATATCTAGTATCTTCAGTGTTGAGATGACATGACTCTAACAACACAAGGTGGTCCCATTCCTATCTTCACATATCTAGTATCTTCAGTGTTGAGATGACATGACTCTAACAACACAAGGTGGTCCCATTCCTATCTTCACATATCTAGTATCTTCAGTGTTGAGATGACATGACTCTAACAACACAAGGTGGTCCCATTCCTATCTTCACATATCTAGTATCTTCAGTGTTGAGATGACATGACTCTAACAACACAAGGTGGTCCCATTCCTATCTTCACATATCTAGTATCTTCAGTGTTGAGAAGACATGACTCTAACAACACAAGGTGGTCCCATTCCTATCTTCACATATCTAGTATCTTCAGTGTTGAGATGACATGACTCTAACAACACAAGGTGGTCCCATTCCTATCTTCACATATCTAGTATCTTCAGTGTTGAGATGACATGACTCTAACAACACAAGGTGGTCCCATTCCTATCTTCACATATCTAGTATCTTCAGTGTTGAGATGACATGACTCTAACAACACAAGGTGGTCCCATTCCTATCTTCACATATCTAGTATCTTCAGTGTTGAGATGGCATGACTCTAACAACACAAGGTGGTCCCATTCCTATCTTCACATATCTAGTATCTTCAGTGTTGAGATGACATGACTCTAACAACACAAGGTGGCCCCATTCCTATCTTCACATATCTAGTATCTTCAGTGTTGAGATGACATGACTCTAACAACACAAGGTGGTCCCATTCCTATCTTCACATATCTAGTATCTTCAGTGTTGAGATGACATGACTCTAACAACACAAGGTGGTCCCATTCCTATCTTCACATATCTAGTATCTTCAGTGTTGAGATGACATGACTCTAACAACACAAGGTGGTCCCATTCCTATCTTCACATATCTAGTATCTTCAGTGTTGAGATGACATGACTCTAACAACACAAGGTGGCCCCATTCCTATCTTCACATATCTAGTATCTTCAGTGTTGAGATGACATGACTCTAACAACACAAGGTGGTCCTATTCCTGTCTTCACATATCTAGTATCTTCAGCGATGAGATGACATGACTCTAACAACACAAGGTGGACCCATTCCTATCTTCACATATCTAGTATCTTCAGTGTTGAGCTGACATGACTCTAACAACAGAAGGCGGTCCCATTCCTATCTTCACATATCTAGTATCTTCAGTGTTGAGATGACATGACTCTAACAACACAAGGTGGTCCCATTCCTATCTTCACATATCTAGTATCTTCAGTGTTGAGATGACATGACTCTAACAACACAAGGTGGTCCCATTCCTATCTTCACATATCTAGTATCTTCAGTGTTGAGATGACATGACTCTAACAACACAAGGTGGTCCCATTCCTATCTTCACATATCTAGTATCTTCAGTGTTGAGATGACATGACTCTAACAACACAAGGTGGTCCCATTCCTATCTTCACATATCTAGTATCTTCAGTGTTGAGATGACATGACTCTAACAACACAAGGTGGTCCCATTCCTATCTTCACATATCTAGTATCTTCAGTGTTGAGATGACATGACTCTAACAACACAAGGTGGTCCCATTCCTATCTTCACATATCTAGTATCTTCAGTGTTGAGATGACATGACTCTAACAACACAAGGTGGTCCCATTCCTATCTTCACATATCTAGTATCTTCAGTGTTGAGATGACATGACTCTAACAACACAAGGTGGTCCCATTCCTATCTTCACATATCTAGTATCTTCAGTGTTGAGATGACATGACTCTAACAACACAAGGTGGTCCCATTCCTATCTTCACATATCTAGTATCTTCAGTGTTGAGATGACATGACTCTAACAACACAAGGAGGTCCCATTCCTATCTTCACATATCTAGTATCTTCAGTGTTGAGATGACATGACTCTAACAACACAAGGTGGTCCCATTCCTATCTTCACATATCTAGTATCTTCAGTGTTGAGATGACATGACTCTAACAACACAAGGTGGTCCCATTCCTATCTTCACATATCTAGTATCTTCAGTGTTGAGATGACATGACTCTAACAACACAAGGTGGTCCCATTCCTATCTTCACATATCTAGTATCTTCAGTGTTGAGATGACATGACTCTAACAACACAAGGTGGTCCCATTCCTATCTTCACATATCTAGTATCTTCAGTGTTGAGATGACATGACTCTAACAACACAAGGTGGTCCCATTCCTATCTTCACATATCTAGTATCTTCAGTGTTGAGATGACATGACTCTAACAACACAAGGTGGTCCCATTCCTATCTTCACATATCTAGTATCTTCAGTGTTGAGATGACATGACTCTAACAACACAAGGTGGTCCCATTCCTATCTTCACATATCTAGTATCTTCAGTGTTGAGATGACATGACTCTAACAACACAAGGTGGTCCCATTCCTATCTTCACATATCTAGTATCTTCAGTGTTGAGATGACATGACTCTAACAACACAAGGTGGTCCTATTCCTATCTTCACATATCTAGTATCTTCAGTGTTGAGCTGACATGACTCTAACAACACAAGGTGGTCCCATTCCTGTTTTCACATATTTAGTATCTTCAGTGTTGAGATGACATGACTCTAACAACACAAGGTGGTCCTATTCCTATCTTCACATATCTAGTATCTTCAGTGTTGAGATGACATGACTCTAACAACACAAGGTGGTCCCATTCCTATCTTCACATATCTAGTATCTTCAGTGTTGAGATGACATGACTCTAAAAACACAAGGTGGTCCCATTCCTTTCTTCACATATCTAGTATCTTCAGTGTTGAGATGACATGACTCTAACAACACAAGGTGGTCCCATTCCTTTCTTCACATATCTAGTATCTTCAGTGTTGAGATGACATGACTCTAACAACACAAGGTGGTCCCATTCCTATCTTCACATATCTAGTATCTTCAGTGTTGAGATGACATGACTCTAACAACACAAGGTGGTCACATTCCTATCTTCACATATCTAGTATCTTCAGTGTTGAGATGACATGACTCTAACAACACAAGGCGGTCCCATTCTTATCTTCACATATCTAGTATCTTCAGTGTTGAGATGACATGACTCTAACAACACAAGGTGGTCCCATTCCTATCTTCACATATCTAGTATCTTCAGTGTTGAGATGACATGACTCTAACAACACAAGGTGGTCCCATTCCTATCTTCACATATCTAGTATCTTCAGTGTTGAGATGACATGACTCTAACAACACAAGGTGGTCCCATTCCTATCTTCACATATCTAGTATCTTCAGTGTTGAGATGACATGACTCTAACAACACAAGGAGGTCCCATTCCTATCTTCACATATCTAGTATCTTCAGTGTTGAGATGACATGACTCTAACAACACAAGGTGGTCCCATTCCTATCTTCACATATCTAGTATCTTCAGTGTTGAGATGACATGACTCTAACAACACAAGGTGGTCCCATTCCTATCTTCACATATCTAGTATCTTCAGTGTTGAGATGACATGACTCTAACAACACAAGGTGGTCCCATTCCTATCTTCACATATCTAGTATCTTCAGTGTTGAGATGACATGACTCTAACAACACAAGGTGGTCCTATTCCTATCTTCACATATCTAGTATCTTCAGTGTTGAGATGACATGACTCTAACAACACAAGGTGGTCCCATTCCTATCTTCACATATCTAGTATCTTCAGTGTTGAGATGACATGACTCTAACAACACAAGGTGGTCCCATTCCTATCTTCACATATCTAGTATCTTCAGTGTTGAGATGACATGACTCTAACAACACAAGGTGGTCCCATTCCTATCTTCACATATCTAGTATCTTCAGTGTTGAGATGACATGACTCTAACAACACAAGGTGGTCCCATTCCTATCTTCACATATCTAGTATCTTCAGTGTTGAGATGACATGACTCTAACAACACAAGGTGGTCCCATTCCTATCTTCACATATCTAGTATCTTCAGTGTTGAGATGACATGACTCTAACAACACAAGGTGGTCCCATTCCTATCTTCACATATCTAGTATCTTCAGTGTTGAGATGACATGACTCTAAAAACACAAGGTGGTCCCATTCCTTTCTTCACATATCTAGTATCTTCAGTGTTGAGATGACATGACTCTAAAAACACAAGGTGGTCCCATTCCTTTCTTCACATATCTAGTATCTTCAGTGTTGAGATGACATGACTCTAACAACACAAGGTGGTCCTATTCCTATCTTCACATATCTAGTATCTTCAGTGTTGAGATGACATGACTCTAACAACACAAGGTGGTCCCATTCCTTTCTTCACATACCTAGTATCTTCAGTGTTGAGATGACATGACTCTAACAACACAAGGTGGCCCCATTCCTATCTTCACATATCTAGTATCTTTAGTGTTGAGATGACATGACTCTAACAACACAAGGTGGTCCCATTCCTATCTTCACATATCTAGTATCTTCAGTGTTGAGATGACATGACTCTAACAACACAAGGCGGTCCCATTCCTATCTTCACATATCTAGTATCTTCAGTGTTGAGATGACATGACTCTAACAACACAAGGTGGTCCCATTCCTATCTTCACATATCTAGTATCTTCAGTGTTGAGATGACATGACTCTAACAACACAAGGTGGTCCCATTCCTATCTTCACATATCTAGTATCTTCAGTGTTGAGATGACATGACTCTAACAACACAAGGTGGTCCCATTCCTATCTTCACATATCTAGTATCTTCAGTGTTGAGATGACATGACTCTAACAACACAAGGTGGTCCTATTCCTATCTTCACATATCTAGTATCTTCAGTGTTGAGATGACATGACTCTAACAACACAAGGTGGTCCCATTCCTATCTTCACATATCTAGTATCTTCAGTGTTGAGATGACATGACTCTAACAACACAAGGTGGTCCCATTCCTATCTTCACATATCTAGTATCTTCAGTGTTGAGATGACATGACTCTAACAACACAAGGTGGTCCCATTCCTATCTTCACATATCTAGTATCTTCAGTGTTGAGATGACATGACTCTAACAACACAAGGAGGTCCCATTCCTATCTTCACATATCTAGTATCTTCAGTGTTGAGATGACATGACTCTAACAACACAAGGTGGTCCCATTCCTATCTTCACATATCTAGTATCTTCAGTGTTGAGATGACATGACTCTAACAACACAAGGTGGTCCCATTCCTATCTTCACATATCTAGTATCTTCAGTGTTGAGATGACATGACTCTAACAACACAAGGTGGTCCCATTCCTATCTTCACATATCTAGTATCTTCAGTGTTGAGATGACATGACTCTAACAACACAAGGCGGTCCCATTCCTATCTTCACATATCTAGTATCTTCAGTGTTGAGATGACATGACTCTAACAACACAAGGCGGTCCCATTCCTATCCTCACATATCTAGTATCTTCAGTGTTGAGATGACATGACTCTAACAACACAAGGTGGTCCTATTCCTATCTTCACATAACTAGTATCTTCAGTGTTGAGATGACATGACTCTAACAACACAAGGTGGTCACATTCCTATCTTCACATATCTAGCATCTTCAACACTGAGATGTCATGACTCTAACAACACAAGGTGGTCCTATTCCTATCTTCACATATCTAGTATATTTATTGTTGAGATGACATGACTCTAACAACACAAGGTGGTCCCATTCCTATCTTCACATATCTAGTATCTTCAGTGTTGAGATGACATGACTCTAACAACACAAGGAGGTCCCATTCCTATCTTCACATATCTAGTATCTATAGTGTTGAGGTGACATGACTCTAACAACACAAGGTGGTCTCATTCCTATCTTCACATATCTAGTATCTTCAGTGTTGAGATGACATGACTCTAACAACACAAGGAGGTCCCATTCCTATCTTCACATATCTAGTATCTTCAGTGTTGAGATGACATGACTCTAACAACACAAGGTGGTCCCATTCCTATCTTCACATATCTAGTATCTTCAGTGTTGAGATGACATGACTCTAACAACACAAGGTGGTCCCATTCCTATCTTCACATATCTAGTATCTTCAGTGTTGAGATGACATGACTCTAACAACACAAGGTGGTCCCATTCCTATCTTCACATATCTAGTATCTTCAGTGTTGAGATGACATGACTCTAAAAACACAAGGTGGTCCCATTCCTTTCTTCACATATCTAGTATCTTCAGTGTTGAGATGACATGACTCTAACAACACAAGGCGGTCCTATTCCTATCTTCACATATCTAGTATCTTCAGTGTTGAGATGACATGACTCTAACAACACAAGGTGGCCCCATTCCTATCTTCACATATCTAGTATCTTCAGTGTTGAGATGACATGACTCTAACAACACAAGGTGGTCCCATTCCTATCTTCACATATCTAGTATCTTCAGTGTTGAGATGACATGACTCTAACAACACAAGGTGGTCCCATTCCTATCTTCACATATCTAGTATCTTCAGTGTTGAGATGACATGACTCTAACAACACAAGGTGGTCCCATTCCTATCTTCACATATCTAGTATCTTCAGTGTTGAGATGACATGACTCTAACAACACAAGGTGGTCCCATTCCTATCTTCACATATCTAGTATCTTCAGTGTTGAGATGACATGACTCTAACAACACAAGGTGGTCCCATTCCTATCTTCACATATATAGTATCTTCAGTGTTGAGATGACATGACTCTAACAACACAAGGTGGTCCCATTCCTATCTTCACATATCTAGTATCTTCAGTGTTGAGATGACATGACTCTAACAACACAAGGTGGTCCTATTCCTATCTTCACATATCTAGTATCTTCAGTGTTGAGATGACATGACTCTAACAACACAAGGTGGTCCTATTCCTATCTTCACATATCTAGCATCTTCAACACTGAGATGTCATGACTCTAACAACACAAGGTGGTCCCATTCCTATCTTCACATATCTATCATCCTCATTGTTGAGATGACATGACTCTAAAAACACAAGGTGGTCCTATTCCTATCTTCACATATCTAGTATCTTCAGTGTTGAGATGACATGACTCTAACAACACAAGGTGGTCCCATTCCTATCTTCACATATCTAGTATCTTCAGTGTTGAGATGACATGACTCTAACAACACAAGGTGGTCCCATTCCTATCTTCACATATCTAGTATCTTCAGTGTTGAGATGACATGACTCTAACAACACAAGGCGGTCCCATTCCTATCTTCACATATCTAGTATCTTCAGTGTTGAGATGACATGACTCTAACAACACAAGGTGGTCCCATTCCTCTCCTCACATATCTAGTATCTTCAGTGTTGAGATGACATGACTCTAACAACACAAGGTGGTCCCATTCCTATCTTCACATATCTAGTATCTTCAGTGTTGAGATGACATGACTCTAACAACACAAGGTGGTCCCATTCCTATCTTCACATATCTAGTATCTTCAGTGTTGAGATGACATGACTCTAACAACACAAGGTGGTCCCATTCCTATCTTCACATATCTAGTATCTTCAGTGTTGAGATGACATGACTCTAACAACACAAGGTGGTCCCATTCCTATCTTCACATATCTAGTATCTTCAGTGTTGAGATGACATAACTCTAACAACACAAGGTGGTCCCATTCCTATCTTCACATATCTAGTATCTTCAGTGTTGAGATGACATGACTCTAACAACACAAGGTGGTCCCATTCCTATCTTCACATATCTAGTATCTTCAGTGTTGAGATGACATGACTCTAACAGCACAAGGTGGTCCCATTCCTATCTTCACATATCTAGTATCTTCAGTGTTTAGATGACATGACTCTAACAACACAAGGTGGTCCCATTCCTATCTTCACATATCTAGTATCTTCAGTGTTGAGATGACATGACTCTAACAACACAAGGTGGTCCCATTCCTATCTTCACATATCTAGTATCTTCAGTGTTGAGATGACATGACTCTAACAACACAAGGTGGTCCCATTCCTATCTTCACATATCTAGTATCTTCAGTGTTGAGATGACATGACTCTAACAACACAAGGTGGTCCCATTCCTATCTTCACATATCTAGTATCTTCAGTGTTGAGATGACATGACTCTAACAACACAAGGCGGTCCCATTCCTATCTTCACATATCTAGTATCTTCAGTGTTGAGATGACATGACTCTAACAACACAAGGTGGTCCCATTCCTATCTTCACATATCTAGTATCTTCAGTGTTGAGATGACATGACTCTAACAACACAAGGTGGTCCCATTCCTATCTTCACATATCTAGTATCTTCAGTGTTGAGATGACATGACTCTAACAACACAAGGTGGTCCCATTCCTATCTTCACATATCTAGTATCTTCAGTGTTGAGATGACATGACTCTAACAACACAAGGTGGTCCTATTCCTAACTTCACATATCTAGTATCTTCAGTGTTGAGATGACATGACTCTAACAACACAAGGTGGTCGCATTCCTATCTTCACATATCTAGTATCTTCAGTGTTGAGATGACATGACTCTAACAACACAAGGTGGTCCCATTCCTATCTTCACATATCTAGTATCTTCAGTGTTGAGATGACATGACTCTAACAACACAAGGTGGTCCCATTCCTATCTTCACATATCTAGTATTTTCAGTGTTGAGATGACATGACTCTAACAACACAAGGTGGTCCCATTCCTATCTTCACATATCTAGTATCTTCAGTGTTGAGATGACATGACTCTAACAACACAAGGTGGTCCCATTCCTATCTTCACATATCTAGTATCTTCAGTGTTGAGATGACATGACTCTAACAACACAAGGTGGTCCCATTCCTATCTTCACATATCTAGTATCTTCAGTGTTGAGATGACATGACTCTAACAACACAAGGTGGTCCCATTCCTATCTTCACATATCTAGTATCTTCAGTGTTGAGATGACATGACTCTAACAACACAAGGTGGTCACATTCCTATCTTCACATGTCTAGTATCTTTAGTGTTGAGATGACATGACTCTAACAACACAAGGTGGTCCCATTCCTATCTTCACATATCTAGTATCTTCAGTGTTGAGATGACATGACTCTAACAACACAAGGTGGTCCCATTCCTATCTTCACATATCTAGTATCTTCAGTGTTGAGATGACATGACTCTAACAACACAAGGTGGTCCCATTCCTATCTTCACATATCTAGTATCTTCAGTGTTGAGATGACATGACTCTAACAACACAAGGTGGTCCCATTCCTATCTTCACATATCTAGTATCTTCAGTGTTGAGATGACATGACTCTAACAACACAAGGTGGTCCCATTCCTATCTTCACATATCTAGTATCTTCAGTGTTGAGATGACATGACTCTAACAACACAAGGTGGTCCCATTCCTATCTTCACATATCTAGTATCTTCAGTGTTGAGATGACATGACTCTAACAACACAAGGTGGTCCCATTCCTATCTTCACATATCTAGTATCTTCAGTGTTGAGATGACATGACTCTAACAACACAAGGCGGTCCCATTCCTATCTTCACATATCTAGTATCTTCAGTGTTGAGATGACATGACTCTAACAACACAAGGTGGTCCCATTCCTATCTTCACATATCTAGTATCTTCAGTGTTGAGATGACATGACTCTAACAACACAAGGTGGTCCCATTCCTATCTTCACATATCTAGTATCTTCAGTGTTGAGATGACATGACTCTAACAACACAAGGTGGTCCCATTCCTATCTTCACATATCTAGTATCTTCAGTGTTGAGATGACATGACTCTAACAACACAAGGTGGTCCTATTCCTATCTTCACATATCTAGTATCTTCAGTGTTGAGATGACATGACTCTAACAACACAAGGTGGTCCCATTCCTATCTTCACATATCTAGTATCTTCAGTGTTGAGATGACATGACTCTAACAACACAAGGTGGTCCCATTCCTATCTTCACATATCTAGTATCTTCAGTGTTGAGATGACATGACTCTAACAACACAAGGTGGTCCCATTCCTATCTTCACATATCTAGTATCTTCAGTGTTGAGATGACATGACTCTAACAACACAAGGTGGTCCCATTCCTATCTTCACATATCTAGTATCTTCAGTGTTGAGATGACATGACTCTAACAACACAAGGAGGTCCCATTCCTATCTTCACATATCTAGTATCTTCAGTGTTGAGATGACATGACTCTAACAACACAAGGTGGTCCCATTCCTATCTTCACATATCTAGTATCTTCAGTGTTGAGATGACATGACTCTAACAACACAAGGTGGTCCCATTCCTATCTTCACATATCTAGTATCTTCAGTGTTGAGATGACATGACTCTAACAACACAAGGTGGTCCCATTCCTATCTTCACATATCTAGTATCTTCAGTGTTGAGATGACATGACTCTAACAACACAAGGTGGTCCTATTCCTATCTTCACATATCTAGTATCTTCAGTGTTGAGATGACATGACTCTAACAACACAAGGTGGTCCCATTCCTATCTTCACATATCTAGTATCTTCAGTGTTGAGATGACATGACTCTAACAACACAAGGTGGTCCTATTCCTATCTTCACATATCTAGTATCTTCAGTGTTGAGATGACATGACTCTAACAACACAAGGTGGTCCCATTCCTATCTTCACATATCTAGTATCTTCAGTGTTGAGATGACATGACTCTAACAACACAAGGTGGTCCTATTCCTATCTTCACATATCTAGTATCTTCAGTGTTGAGATGACATGACTCTAACAACACAAGGTGGTCCTATTCCTATCTTCACATATCTAGTATCTTCAGTGTTGAGATGACATGACTCTAACAACACAAGGTGGTCCCATTCCTATCTTCACATATCTAGTATCTTCAGTGATGAGATGACATGACTCTAACAACACAAGGCGGTCCTATTCCTATCTTCACATATCTAGTATCTTCAGTGTTGAGATGACATGACTCTAACAACACAAGGCAGTCCCATTCCTATCTTCACATATCTAGTATCTTCAGTGTTGAGATGACATGACTCTAACAACACAAGGTGGTCCTATTCCTATCTTCACATATCTAGTATCTTCAGTGATGAGATGACATGACTCTAACAACACAAGGTGGTCCCATTCCTATCTTCACATATCTAGTATCTTCAGTGTTGAGATGACATGACTCTAACAACACAAGGTGGTCCCATTCCTATCTTCACATATCTAGTATCTTCAGTGCTGAGATGACATGACTCTAACAACACAAGGTGGTCCTATTCCTATCTTCACATATCTAGTATCTTCAGTGTTGAGATGACATGACTCTAACAACACAAGGAGGTCCCATTCCTATCTTCACATATCTAGTATCTTCAGTGTTGAGATGACATGACTCTAACAACACAAGGAGGTAACATTCCTATCTTCACATATCTAGTATCTTCAGTGTTGAGATGACATGACTCTAACAACACAAGGTGGTCCCATTCCTTTCTTCACATATCTAGTATCTTCAGTGTTGAGATGACATGACTCTAACAACACAAGGAGGTCCCATTCCTGTCTTTACATATCTAGTATCTTCAGTGTTGCGATGACATGACTCTAACAATACAAGGCGGTCCCATTCCTATCTTCACATATCTAGTATCTTCAGTGTTGGGATGACATGACTCTAACAACACAAGGAGGTCCCATTCCTATCTTCACATATATAGTGATATCAATGTTGAGATGATACAACTGCAACAACACAAGGTGTGCCCATTTCTGTCTTCAAACCTCCATGGATGTTATTAGCGTTGTTATTTTTCACTTTAACAGCATAATGGTCCTTCCTTTTCTGTCTTCACGTTTCTTGTGGTTTCATCATTTTTCTGATGCTGTGACCCTAATAACAGCTGAGTGGCCAGTCAGCCTACATATAAAGGCTCCATTCATTTGGCACACTAACTCACCCTCTTCTCCATGGAGAAGTTTATTACATCGCAACAAATGTTTTTCAAGTGGCTGTTCTATAAGCAATCTGTGAAAACATCTCTCAGAGTCTTGAACCAGCTAGGTATGAGCCACAATGGAAATATAACTAAGGGATTGAAATTCTAAGTAAAAAAAAAACAAATTGTTATTAAACTAATACAAAGTAAAATGTCAGGCTCTTAACTATTCATTTAGAAGGATATGAGTTGAAATTGTCCCTAATTTATTCAGGTTTTCATTTATCTTTGTGCCTAGTTTAATAGATATCCAGAGTAGTAACTATTTGGATCCATTAGTAGCCCAGTTAAGTTCTAATTTCATTATATTTGATTTTGTGATGTGTTTGGTAATTCCATAGAAAGTCAATATCTTATAATGAGTTTATTATTTTTTTAACACTGTTTCTCCCAAATTACCTGCCAACCATCATTTCTCCCTTCATCAGGAGGTGTCAAAAAAACAACCATCGGGAGTTTTGTGATAAAGTCTCCAATATGACCCGTGTTGACTAATATAAGTAACTAGATCATTGAGGATGCATTCTGTGCCCTACCCTGGTGTGTATGCATGCCCCCTCCCACACACACACACACACACACACACACACACACACACACACACACACACACACACACACACACACACACACACACACACAGAGAGACACACACACATGTACAAGGGCTACTATCACCAACAATGAAGGCTAAGCCTTATCCTTGAGTCCTACACTCATTGTTAACATACAAGTCTCATTTATAGTTTGGTTTACTAGAGAATGGGACCACCATTTCTCTTCCTTTAAAATGGGGGATCTGTGGTGAGCCACTCAGTTCTACCCACCTTGTCAAGCTCTTCTTTTTCCAGCCTAAGAGGCAGAAGTCAAGCTTGGGCTGTCTGGTCACACCAGCATTGTAAAACAAAATCAGCAGTCTCTTTCCAGTCTAATTTGACACATTCTGCTTTCAGCTGACACCCTTTCAACATATTCTTCCTCTACATTTCCATTAATGTTCTGCTAACAGTATGGTATCTCTCAATCATGTCCTGTTCCATTCTTTCTGCTCTTATGCATTCATTCTCAACAGCTTCTTCTATCTTCTGATGCATACATGCTAAACTGAGTAGCCCCCTTCTCTGCCACCACTGATAGTGTGAGGACGTTATTTTAGGATATCACAAAGTTAGCTTGTTTCTTACTCTGGTTTAGCCTGAACTAGTTAATTCTGGGCAACTTCAATATCCAGCTTTTATATGAGGCATGTGACCCTTATCATAAAATTCCTTTGTAGTATGCAGGGATGTGGGTTTCCTGAGTATTTATTGACTCCATATTATAGGCATGCCATGGAATTGTTATTTTCATCCTTGTAAGATGGCCATTGAATTAAAAAAGAAAATGTCTCCTTTGTCTGACTGCTTCCTTGAGCAAATTGTTGTTAAGCTTCTTTGATGGTTTCCTGTTGTCATGAACTAGCACAGTGAAGGAACTTTAAGCAGGGCACCATGATATTCCTTATCATGTCCATGCAGGATACCATAATATTCCTTATCATGTCCATGCAGGACACCATGATATTCCTTATCATGTCCATGCAGGACACCATGATATTCCTTATCATGTCCATGTAGGACACCATGATATTCCTTATCATGTCCATGTAGGACACCATGATATTCCTTATCATGTCCTATATTATTTTTCTATGGAGTTCCATTTAAATAGCCAGGTTCACATGCCACTGCCTATATGCCAGTTCTGATTTCTTCATACCATTTTCATGTATTTGCAGTGACATAGTTGCTTGTGAGCTGACCTTTGAAATCTTTATAGGACTAGATGAAAGAAATGTCTGAGCACTAGGTGAACTACAAATGTTTTCTAGTGGGCAGACATAAGTCTATATATATAAGTTATATGCATTATATAAAAATAAGGATCTCTGCCAAATGACTATCTTTGTCCAAAAAGATCTCATTCAACCACCATTTCCTTTTGCGGCTACTCATGTAGAAACATCCTACATTACTGTGAAGGCACCTTCTGAAGAGGAGAGTGTTGCAGCTGATGAAACTTCCTCCATTACTCTGAATGCACCTCCTGAGGAGGACAGTGGTCCAGCTGATGAAACTTCCTCTGTTACTGTGAAACCACCTCCTTTGGATGACAGTGGTCCAGCTGATGAAACTTCCTCCATTACTGTGAAGGCACCTGCTGAGGAGGACAGTGGTCCAGCTGATGAATCTTCATCCCTTATGGTGAATGCACTTCCTGAGGAGGAGGACAGTGGTCCTGCTGATGTTTGATTTTGGTTATGGAATTCGTTCATTTTGCCTGGCTTCTTTGTAGCATAATCACCTTAACTAAGGTTTTTAATGACTAAACCATGGTTTGGTCAATTTGTTCTCAGTTCTGTTTAATTTGACTGTGGCTTTTGGCTTGGCCAATCATGAGATCCATTTGGGTCGACTAGGGACATATTGTGGAATATCAGAAGTTGTGCTAGTATGCATACCCTCAGGACTGTATGAGGCAATAATTAATCTTCATCTTGTCAACTTACCTATGGAGTTGCAAAAGGTTCCACTTTGGGCCCTGTTCTTCCTTGCCAGAACATTCTGCTTTAGACAGCATATGCCCCTTAGGCAATCACACTGTTAATGCCTTCATATTGCTATAGCTTGGTTTGGCGGGCATTACATTTGCACCTCTCTCCTTCTTATCCTTTCAGTTCTTACTAATACAATCCTCCATCTTATTTCTGTCTTAGTAAACCTCACTTCTCTAGAACACTGGATAATGCACACTATTATCCCCAGCCTGTTGGCTTTCTGTTTCATCGTATATTTATAAAATATTGAGTGCTCCATATTCTTCCATTTTAACTAACACCGCCATTACCCTGTATAATTCTAAGTAACCCTCTTTTCCACAGCATATTGCACAGCAACAAACCTCACTCTTTTAGTTCTGCTGTCTTTCTTTTCATTCCTCATTGCTACCTCCTTTACTTATCTCTCATACTTTTATTTGCAGGCTTCAGTCAATGGAAAGGCAGAATATTGTCCATCATGAAACCAAACCTTCTTCCCGGAAGCCTTTCCTTTCAGTCAAGAAAATCTCTACTAATAATCAGCCAGGAACTGCACTAACAGCAGGTGTGAACGTACAGCTACACCTCTTCCTGATATAGCTCTGCTGAAGCCAGCTCTCTTTATTATGTCTGCGTGAAATACAGGTGCACCGAATGGCACTACTGAGAGCTTCCCAGGTGTTCACTTTGGACCCCAGACTGCCATCTCACAACAAATTTATAGGCATAAGATTTTATTATCCCTCCCACAAGTGCCTTACCTAAAACGGTAGCATGTTTGCATTTAAAACTGACATTGGAACTTATCTGTAGCATATTTAATTACTATCCTTATTCTATTTCTTTTTCATACTTGTCTTAAGCATTGCCTCCATAATCAGATGTACAAACTGACTTTTAGAGGCAGAGAGTTTGCAATGTATATTGATTGGCTACTGCCAGGACTCTATCAGCTTGCTGTGCTGTCCTGGGGTATCTGCACTTTTATCACTAGTATGCCCCACCTCCTTTCCTCCACTACTTAATTATTAATGTTATCTGCACTTTTATCACTAGTATGCCCCACCTTCTTTCCTCAACTACTTAATTATTAATGTTATCTGCACTTTTATCACTAGTATGCCCCACCTCCTTTCCTCCACTACTTAATTATTAAGGTTATCACAATTAACCTATTTTAGCCAGTCATAAATATTATAGGCCAAAATAGCTTCTTCTTTTCTTCTTCTTGGACCTAGTAACTACAAAAAAATAAATAAATAAATAAAATAAAAAAATGGTCTTCACCAACTTTATGCATGTTCTCTCATAAAAGCATCCACCATGCCCCACTACAATATAAATGCCAACTAACTGTAACTGTCCCTCTCTATTTCACAAAAGCCAGAACAACCCATGTATAATACTTCAGATATCTTCCTACAACAAAAATCAAATTTCATAAAAGAAACATTGCTTAGAATAAAAAATGTCAAATACATTGCATATAAAGTACATTTTTGCACATACCAATGGTGTGTACAGCCAATCCACAGCTCAGTTTCCATTATAGAAAATAAACAGTTTAAAGGTATCAAATATAATACACAAACTCCTGAAGTATATGCATCAGAACAGACTGACAACATGCCAGTGTAGAATTCTGTAAATCAGACATCCTACACATAGACAAAAATTGTTTGAAACTCACAATAACTGTCAAATACATTTTACCTTCAGGATATAATCTCCTGAGACCTGATTGATTAGCAAAAAGAACTGGGGGGGTGTCATCAATCTCTGTGTAAACATACTAGAAGTTATACTTTATGACCAAGAAATCCAAACTACTAATGGCCACAGGTAAAAAAGCAGTCCTATAAGATGTGGGAAAAGTACTTTTCTGTTCCTGCTGAGGATATTGTAATAGCTGCACAAATGTTGGTGATTTACTAGCAGTCTAGGTAAGAATTGCTTTACTTTGTACCCAATAAGAACATAGAAAGAACCTAGCCATTCCTAGGTCTCTGATTGCGGTATAACCTTGAAGAGCATCATCTACTATTGGCCAGTTAGGCTTATTTGAATGTTTCAGGTTCCTTGCATCATTGTCCAGTTGCATTGCAAAATGCACTGCAGAGATGCAGTTATATTGACTCCAGAAAATCTCTCCTAATCCAAAATGATTAGTGAAGTAGCGATGTCTGCACTACACTCAGCTGTCTGCCATCACACAGTGAGAAGCAACACTTATAATGGGTCCTCAGGGTAGCATTGAATGCCTGTAGCTGTTTTACATTTACACAATTAACTCACAGTTGTTCACATTGCCTTTAGCAGTTGATAGTTGCTCTGAATAGTGCATAATTGATACTTACTTAACACAAGTAGTTGTGTTTCTCTCCAGTATAGTCCAAATTATCTTATTTAACTAAATATAGTACTCTATGCAATATATTCATAGGCTATCAGTCTCTAGACTATTTCAAGTCTAACCAATAACCAGAGTTTAGAATTAAACCCTGCACTTTATATCTGTATTGTAAAGGCCTTGACTATTATGGCAATCCTGTCCCTAACAAATTCTTCAAATCCGTGGACTAAAATGGATAGTCAGCCTTTTAGTCTTCCTCCTGTTGCCCACTTTATAGCACTTGACATCCTTAGCAAGCCTGTAGAAACTGTCCAATGCTCAAGGATGATGAATTTTACTTAATGCAAAACATTATCTTCATCAGAGATGCAAGTATTTAACTAACATGGAGGCCTCACTCTTAGAAAAAAACAGACTGTGAGCAACACAGAGATCTGCAACATTCTACAACAACCACACTAAAATGTGTTGTGTTCATGTTTTACAAAAATCCTCGCCAAAGCATCCTAGACCCATGAAGAATAGGTGTTGGTAAAAATCTTAACTCCACGTTACTTTCTGACATACCTCCGAGAAAGAGTCAAAAGGATTTAAATCATCTCAAATCTGGTACACAAGACCAGTATACAATTAAAACCAGTTTAGTGATCATCAGTTCCATAACCAGACAAACTGACTCTCCTCTCAGGCTGGACAAAGACAGGCTGATGTAAGATATATTTCAGGTGCCAAGATGTCTGATATCTCAACGTCTCTAAGGTCCTTTCACCAAGCAGAAAGGATTATGACGTGGTGGTGGTACATGTTGGGGAGGGGGCTGAAGGACGTAACATGGGCAGCCCTAAGGAATATGAAGAAAGACATGTCAGAACTCTCCATGCATATCACAAAAGTAGGCAGGACTCTTGACTGAGGGGAGTCCTGCGTTCCTTTCTTTCTTCCTTCCTTCTCCAACAACGATGCCTAGATGCAAAGAAAAGAAAATCGGCTAAAAAGTTGGTGTCCAGTTTGTGTCTGCATGGGACCAGATGTACCACAATCCTCTTGCTTTGTCAAGGATTTTCTGCATCTCTTGTACCAAGGCTTATGTATACTAGCTAAAGCTTTTGTTGTCACAATTTTTTTGTTAAGGCAGAGACATCCCAACATAACTAACATACCATATCCAGAACAAAATCCATTAAGGTGGCTATGCTTAGCAACAGAGGATTCCATAAAAAAATGCCTAACAACAAGGCTCTCTTGAATTTTGAATGCATCCATGTATGAGCAATAACTTTTACTTGGCTTAAATATTCAGACAGCACTTCTCCCTCCATACCTAACCAGTGTTAACTGTGATAATGTCTCCATATGTGTTAAGGACCATCTCACTGCTGGATAAATTCCCATTGACCCAAAAGTGGCTTATTGAGCTCCAAATCACACAAAACAGGACCAACTATTAGTTATATTCTGTTACAGGACTCCCCCTTTATTCCATAATAATCACACAGTGTCCCTAAATGCACTTCATAAATACCTATAAACAAAAAGTCCATTGATTTGGGAGAATTTAACTACCCATCAATATTCTGGAGCATCTACACCTCTTATGTAGGGTATCCCCAAAAAACTTATGTGATTTCATAAACAAAGTTTTCTGGACCAGATAGTTAAAACCTTTAGATGAAAAAATGTTCTTGACCTGGTCTTAATGAATATAGCTTCTTCATCTACTATTTCTCTGGTATCTCTTTCATGGCTATAACTAATGATTTTCACCAGTAAAACATTTATACCTGCAGAGAACTATATCACAGAATTCAAGGATTTCAAATATACAAATCTTATCAAAGTCTATGACGAAGTTTCAAAATTCACTTATCCAAGCATAACACCAGACATTTACACACATGTAGTCTCATAAAAAGTGTTCTTTGCCCACTTAGATAAATGTCCAGAACTGACAGTACTGACTGGATTTAAATATAACAAGACATTTAAAAGGAAACTACCTGTCAGGTCCACCAACTTAAAATAACTCATTAATAAAAGAAAAAATCCTTCAAGTACACAGCAGATGACAAAATTCCCAAATAAAGGATAACATCAGAAAGTTGACTAAATGTTTAAAATACTATTAGGACTACTAAGGTAGCCCATGAATTTAGGCTAGCATCTGAAGCTAAGGACAACTGTGAATCTTTCTTTAGCTGTGTTAGGAAACTAAGAACTAACACAACATTGCTCTAAAGATCATGTACTAAAGGTAATGTCCAAGGATAAAATTATTTCCTCCATAGCACCTGATATTATACCTGGCTGTTCAGTAAACCATACTAAACAACCATGACAGAGCTGCTCCTTAAACTATTTAACATGAGAATAGTCTCTGCCTTTGTCCCTGAGTGTGACTTTGTCAAGGATAGATTCTACCCAGAGAATATGGTTAACTTATTTGAGATAGTAACTCAAGCTGTGGACAGTGGTCATGCTGTCCACACAAAATACTTTGACCTGACCAAGGCCATTGACACCAGATGTCATGATGTCATACAAAGTAAGCTCAGTGCATTACAAATAGAACCTTGTGGTAAGATGTTTAGCAAGTTGTCGAAAAGACAGAACCCACAATGTGCGAGTAGCATGTGGCTCATCAAATAGTATGAAGGTAATCAGAGGTGTCCTGCTGAGACCTTTTTTTTTTGTCATTTCTAATTTCCAGAACACAAGTCAAGACCCCTGGCTAATCAAGTTTGTGTACAATTGTAGACTGGATTTCACTGTCAAGTCATCTTCTACACCTAAGCCCTGCACAAGAACTTAAGCTTGCAAATATCTGGAGTACTAAAGATGGACTTAAAATAAATACAGAAAAGTATAACATTATCACATTTCATAAGCTATTCCTTCTCAGCATACAGCATAGACAATACTCAACTCCAAAATGAGAATTTTGCTAGAGACCTTGCACCTTGGTTGATATTTTCCTTTGCTTTGATCTTTAAATAATTATAAAAGTCAAACAGTCCTATGTAGCACAGCTGATTGTCAAGGAAATATTATCCAGATCCAAAGAGATCAGTGCTCCACTGTATTTAGCATTAAATAAGCCAATTATTGAATATAATGCCCCCACTTGGGGTGTATTTCAGTAAACATATAATGCAACTAGAAAGACTCCAGAAGTTCCTAAGTAAAACGATCACTGACATAAGAACACTAAGCTACCATAAAACACCAGTAGCACTGTCAGTCCCTGTACTAGAGTCTTAGATACTCCTGAAGGGAGATCTTTGCCTTTCCTTTCAAGCCATTAGGGGCCAAGTGACCCTGGGTCTTTTGTATCTCCACAAATGAAATAGTTCCACAAATATGAGAACACTACAGGATCTAAATATTCATCAACAAAAAAATGAAACAAGGTGGATAGATAAGTTCACTGCACAGTGCCTTCCCTTCCTCTGGAACAGACTGCCACTGCAAATTAAACAAGTTCACCCCAGGCCTGACCTTCCTCAAGAGGAAGAGGTACAGTCTGGGGGTGGGTACTGGCTAAGTGTAAACGGTCATAAGGCTCACTTGCTTTGTATTTCCTATGATTTGGCAAAGTGGTCACTCCTCACTCCATACTGCAGTCATCAACAACCCACTCAACTTTAGAGCACACAACAATAACAGTCTAAAGGACACACTGTCCTTGATAGCAACTATGATAAAACACAAGAACATAATTCTAGAGCAACTATGATAAAACACAAGAACATAATTCTAGAGCAACTATGATAAAACACAAGAACATAATTCTAGAGCAACTATGATAAAACACAAGACCATAATTCTAGAGCAACTATGATAAAACACAAAAACATAATTCTAGAGCGACTATGATAAAACACAAGAACATAATTCTAGAGAAACTATGATAAAGCACAAGAACATAATTCTAGAGCAACTATGATAAAACACAAGAACATAATTCTAGATAAGTTAATCTCAACTGAACCAAACCTTCCATTCAGAACTCCACCCCCATAGACATTCCTGTCTCATTTACATAGTTCTTTTTATGTAATTGTTCTGAACCTGGGTAGCTTTATTTAATTAGATCATATAATATCTTAACCTTCTATGAAAGCTTGCAACAATTCCTTTCTATACTCTTAATCAATCAATGTGTTTACTGTGTTAGCCACTGATGAATTTAACCAAATGACTGAACAAAATGTCCTTTCAGCTGTATTGTTTATTGCAACACACTGTGCTCCTTATAGTCTATTTACTTTTTGCTTCTTTCTTGGCCTTGAAATTGTACTTTTTAACTTCTGGCTCTGTACTGTACTTTATTAAAATGTGTATTGTGTTTACTGTACTACTCTTTGTGGAGCTTTTCTCCCCAGGCCTCTGCTGAAAATGGGATCCATGCCCAGCCGGACTTTCCCGGTAAAGAAATGTAAAATAAATAACTCCCCAAACCCACTCCACCCATGCATAAATCTATATAGTGCCATACAATAAACCCCAGAACCCACAAGATGTGACAGGTTCACAAACAGAAGCAGTACCACAGATTGGATACTAACCAGTACTAATAAACTCACAGATTGTTAGGACCCACCCAAATTCTCTCAGTGACAGTCATCCTACTTACATAATACTGATCCAAGTCTGAGTACCTTAAGTTATCTCCTATATTTAGACCAGATCAAAACAACAATTATCAGTCACAAGATTTAACTCCCTTCTACAGGAATATAACGAAAACTCAACTGAACACCTCTCATCTTTCTAAACTTTCCCGCTGTGCAAAAGAAATGAGCTTCCCTGCTGATGACCATGTATAAAAACAATACAAATTACAATTCATAGGGAAAAACCCGGACATCATGAGCTTTTCAAAACTATCAACCAGCCTCACTGACATCCCCAAATCACCTTCTCACAGAATGTCATATTGTCACTGCAAATACCTTTGCATACCCATTATAAGTATTAACATATCCATAACAGAGCAATATATCACACAACTGTGCTGATAACAGTCATACCTCATCACCATCCATAAAGGTGTATCAGTATAAACAGTTCTATAACAGAACAGTATGTCACACAACTGTGTTGATAACAGTCATACCTCATCACCATCCATAAAGGTGTAGCAGTATAAACAGTTCTATAACAGAACAGTATGTCACACAACTGTATTGGTAACAGTCATACATCATCACCACCCATAAAGGTGTATCAGTATAAACAGTTCTATAACAGAACAGTATGTCACACAACTGTGCTGATAACAGTCATACCTCATCACCATCCATAAAGGTGTAGCAGTATAAACAGTTCTATAACAGAACAGTATGTCACACAACTGTGTTGGTAACAGTCATACATCATCACCACCCATAAAGGTGAAACAGATTAGAATATATCCAACTACAGGCACATAGCCCTCCTGCTTGCTATCTGCAAAATACTAGAAAAATGCATAAACAAACAGCTCTTTGACAACCTAACCAACAACCACATATTAGTCATAAATTTGCATGCTTTCAGGACAGGCCACAGTACTGATACAACTCTCTTTTGTTTTCTAAGCATATTACATTCCCATTGAAGCAGCCACACTATATGTGTGTCCATCATTCTAGACCTCTCAATAATGTATGACACTGTCTCCCAAATAGAGATGTCCAATGTCACACTACACTGGTTCAAAGCAATCTCTCAGGAAAATCTTAACTGATAAAACAAAATGACTCCTGCTGTTCCTTTGCTTCCCAATGATTTCTTCTTCTACAGCTTTTCAACAGCTTTACTAATGACACGCATAGATTAGCATAAAATGGATACATTGTTCAGTATATCAGAAAATGGATACATTGTTCATGATAGCAGAAAATGGATACATTGTTCATAGAAGAAAATGGATACATTGTTCATGATGATCATGGCTCCACCCTTATTTAATCTGCTAACACTGCTGAGCAGCTACAAACCCACACACAAATAGCCTTCAACAAACAAGAGACAAGGAACATTGACTGTCATACTAATACTGAACACCAAAAAATGCTGTTTACCATCAAATCACCTCTTAAAACTACACCATAAATAAAAAATATCAGCAGACAAGATAACACTAGAGCCAGTAAACTTTTAGGACTTATAACAGACAAACAATTCAGCTGTACTCTACATGTCAGTATGCTAAAGGTAAACAAATCAAACAGCTGACATCTGATAGAACCACACCCTTTCTAGCTTGTGCAATCTTTCCTATTACCAGTTTTCTGTATGCTGCCCCCATACTCATAAATCTTCAAAAGGAAAAGAAAATGAAAAGTGATCCATTTTGGAAAGAAATAACCCGCACTGTCCACATATTCTGAATTATAACATTCTGCAAAATGTATTAAGCATCAGGGATCTCAGAGGTGGTATTTTATGGTGATTTTTTCATTTGAAGCCAATGTTTGGCTTATTGCAAAGAAATGTTATATGGCAATCAAAGACATATTACAAACTATAGTCAGGCACAGGCATATATTACTGACACGTTATAAAACAGTGGTTAGACCTACTGAGAGTTATGCAGCTGATTGCATTTTTAATTGTGATCAGCTTAAAAGATTGGAAAGAATACAGATATACTTTACAAAGCAAATGAGATAGGTTAAGGGAATGAGTTATAAATGTCTCTCTACTTGATAAATTACAGATTGATAAGAGGTGATATAATACTAATCTTTAAGTGCATACACATTACCTTGTTAGCTGCTACTATAGGTAGGGTGATAGGTACTTGTTAAGCCATTGATCCATGTGGATCCTTTATAAGCCTAGCCATGCATTTCCAAGAAGATTTTATCCCTTGTATTTTAAGCAAGAACTAACTCTGGGACTTTGTATTTTAAGTAAAATTATCCTGGATTAAGGCAGACATGTACATGTCCCACTATTTATAAGGGAGAAAGGTACCAAACCAGGATTAAACTTGCAATTTCCTATCTATTCACCCAAATTATCCTTGAATAGAGTAAGAGGCATAGTTTGCTTTATGTATAGAGGAAGACAGTTCCAGAGACACTGTATTCATTGTGACACATATCAATCTTTCCAGCATGTTCTGTTTATGTTGCAGAAGAGATTACAATCTCTCAAGTGGGTGTCTGTGCCACCGTTGGACTTGTGGAAGTACAACAAGCCTAAATGAAGGCTCTATAAATGAGGCAAAGACCATCTCCCAGTCACCTGTAAAATATCACAAAGTGAGACAGGGTTTTTGAGACTGTCAGTGTTGC
Source organism: Protopterus annectens (assembly GCF_019279795.1). Classification (NCBI taxonomy): domain Eukaryota; kingdom Metazoa; phylum Chordata; order Ceratodontiformes; family Protopteridae; genus Protopterus; species Protopterus annectens. Next base: position 358,013,440 of record NC_056743.1, on the reverse strand, counting down.
TTTTATGATTTAGGCCCTTGATTTGTTTGGTGATAAAGCACTGAGGTTGTTCAGGTTGTATCAAGTGTTTACACAGTCACATACTGAAGGAGACATTGTACAAATTGATTGGCCTAATAAGTTCTGGATACAGTGGAATGATCACATCCCCTGACCCGGATGTCATATTCTTACTAATAAGCTGTGCAATTAAAAAGGACCTTCTTATAAAAGTGGACATATTGTGATCAAAAGACAGTCCATCCCTGAATAAACAACTGTAGTGGTATTCACCTACCAGAGCTCTGTGTTCATGTGGCTTCCTTTGTGGTGTTATCAGCTAATGATTATAGCTATACACATTTGATGCAGATTGGCAGGTGTTTGAATCCAGCATTAAGTCTAACATTATCATTTCTGGATGGTGCAGCAGTGTAGCGGTAGCATTGTTGCCTCACAGAAAGAGGTTGCCTGGTTCAATTCTTGGCTGGAGTGCCTTCTGTGCAGAGTCTGCATATCCTTCCTGTGTTCGTGTGGGTTTCCTTTGGGTGCTCTGGTTTCCTCCCATATTTCAAAAAGACATGCATCTGGAGCGTTTCTCCCCGGGCCTCCACTGAAATTTGGCTTCATTCCAAGTTGGACTTTCCCGGTAAACATAGGGCTATTAGGAGTGGCCTACACAGTAACAGCAAATAAATATGCAAGTACTCTGAGAACTTAAGTATGCCTCGCAAATATCAGCCACAATGATTTTTTTTTAATTTATTTAATAATAAGTAATAAAAGAACAAGAAAATACTCAGTATATAATCACAGTAACATTAAAGTTTAAAATCACAGGAAATATTTCAAACAACATCACAGGACAGTCTCAAATAAAGAAAGAAAAACATCTAAATTAAGCTTTGCTATATTCCTGACTATATCTAGAGAATTACTATATCCTAGTTAACTTACTTACAGAGCAAGCAAGGCAGATGTGGTAAGTGGGTCTTCCAGCTGAAGTTATCAGGTCAAATAAAAATACAAAATACATAGTCTCTCTCAGAGAGTTCTTAAATTAATATATCAAATATTACTGCTGGGATAGCTTGCAGAATGACAACATTTATTGTCATCTGACTCTATCCCAGGTGAAGAACAGCCATTGATGCAGCTGGTACATTTAGCATCTACCTGTGAAAATATATAAACAAAGGTGTTTGCTCAGATCTGTGCAACTGTTAGAAGTAATAAAGCACTTCCACATCTCAAACTTAGTAATTATTTCTCTTTTAAAACAACACAGAAAGCTCCCTAGCATAGACATCCTGTCTCTTGCTGTCATAAAGTAATTTAATTTCAGCTATTTTTCTGAAATTTTTGCAAATTAACCTCCTATATTCCAGTTTCCCTTGCTAAAATATATACATTTAAACAGTTATAATAGTGTATATAAATTTCTATTCTTTTCCAGTAGGGTACACTGTGGATACATCTTCAAGCTCAGTACTTTGTAAACACTTTTCAACACACACTTCTGTAACAGAAGTTTGATATACCCACAACATACAGTTCTAATACATTCGCAACACAAGCATATGAATCATGTTGATATTCACAAATGACATATACTTATTTAATTCCAGATAGCCAGGCTGGCAGTATCTCCTTTCATGACATTTCTCCACCCCTTGAAGACTCAAGCTGGTTTTACAAGTGACCCTTGAGAAACATTGCTTGAGAGGGTTGAGCCTGTCTGGGAATACCTTACCCCATTCCCTGTCTTGAGATTCTAGATACCTTGGCATTGCTGACCCCAGTACAGTGCTGCATTATTCTATCATATGCCTACAATGTTAGGATCCACCATAGTAATTTGGGATTTGGCTGACTGGATCCCTGTATCCATAGATCTCCCTTAGACTCCTCCTGCCTCTTACTGCAAATACTTAGCACCAGGGCCTCCCTATCATGGTAAGGTTTCATCATGTTAACATGGAACAGTTTATGCCCCTGCCTCCTGCCTAGCAGTTCTACCATGTAGTTAACATCACTGACCTTCCTTGCTAGTTTGAAGAGTCCCTCCCAAGCTGCCTGCAGCTTATTCTGTCTGACAGGAATGAGAACCATTACCTGCTGCCCCACAGTATATTCTCTAGCTCGAGCATTCCTGTCATACCAGACCTTTTTCTGCTGTTGGGTTTCTGCCAGGTTCTTCTGGGCCAAGCCCATGAGTTCCCTGAGCCTTGTCCTGAGATTTAGGACATGCCACAACAGACTCCTTGTTGGAGTGACATTCACCCTCCCACTCATCACAAATCAAATCTAGAGGTCCTACTCAAAGGTGAAAAACCTGTGAATTCCTAGGGCACCTCTCTGTAAGTAAACAACAGATGAGGCAAATATTTGTTTCACTCCCTCTTAAACTGGTCTGCAAATGCCCGTAGCATGGTCGTTAGTGGAGAGTTTTCCCTCTCTACCAGAACATTAGTCTGGGGATGGTAGGGGGGGTAATCTTTAGGTGCTTCACCCCACAGTGCTTCCACAGACAAACCAGCAGGTCTGATATGAAATTGGTACCTCTGTCAGTCAGTATTTCATTGTGGGAACCTACCCTGCTGAAAATCTCTAAATAAGCATTTGCCACCGTTTCTGCCTCAAATAGGGTCACCGCTTCAGGGTATCTGGTAGCATAATCTACTACCACTAGGATATACTTCTTCCCTCTGGAGCTTGGGGTACTCAGAGTCCCCATGATATCCAGAGATATCATCTGAAATGGCTCCTCAATCACAGGAAAAGGGATCAAAGGAGCCTTGACCTTATCTCCTGCCTTGCCTACCTTTTGGCACTGCTCACAGGTCCTGCAGTACCCTGTTGCATCTCTGGAAATCCCAGGCCAGTAAAAGTTCTGCATAATACATCTCTTGGTACTCCTTATGCCCATACGAGCATATGACCTCTAAGGCTAGAAGTGCCAGATGGTAGGCTGTGGACACTACCAACTGCTGTATTCTTTCATGCACTAGCCCATCCTCATGGGTCTACTCTCTATACAGTAACCCTTTCTCCCAGTATACAGATTTCCCCCTTCCCTTGAGAATCAGGTGCCTCACTAGCTACCTTCCTCAGGCCTTGTAATGTAGGGTCTGAGAGCTGAGCCTGTCTCACTCAACTCAGTCTTTGTAACTCTTCCCAGCTCCCCTTCTACAGGAAGTCTGGTATTCTTTGACAGCAGTGCATCATTGTCAGCCTGTAACTACTCACCTCTGCCCTTGCAGTCACTCTGTCCAAGGGAACATCAGTCCCCACAAGCAGCTGTGGCTCACCTTCAGTCTCACTGCTACAGGTTAGCTCCCTCTCTGAAGTAACCATCACACCCGTCCTGGCTTCAGGTCTGTGGTCTGTCTGGGTCCCCACAGGCTACCAGACCCACATGCTTGTCTCCAAGCCTGACTGCATGCAACTGCATGCATATGGACATTTGCAGGGATATCCTCAAATGCATCTACTTGGTTCTTTCTTTTCCACCCTCCCAGTCAAGATGAATGCTAGCCAAAGGTATTTGGAATGGGGTCCCTCCTAAAGCTCTAACTGGAGTAGACTGCCCAAGCAAGTAGTGCTCTTCTTTAACCATTGCAGGCTTCACAATGGTTAGGTCAGAGGCTATATCTTTCTTAGCAGTGGCCTGTTTCACATCTACTAATATAGGATATAACCTCTTGTGGTAGTATGGTACACTTGTTGTCTCCAGACAATGTACTGCTGGCATTCTGTCATTTTCAGTTACTGGCTCACCCACCTTTTGTTCCCCACCTTGCCTCCATGGACATCAATATGCTACATGGCCCCACTTGTTGCTTTTCAAAGATTTAAGCCTTGGTCCTGGGTGTGTACCTGGACTAGTGGCTTCCCTTGCTACTGGCAGACTTTGTTGGGGCAGTCTAGGCTGCCCCCCACCTGTTCCCTTAGACCCCTGAGCAGCCCTGGGTATCCCTTTCTTGTGCAGGGATGCCCTGTTCAAGGAAACTTTATCATTAATTCCAGGATTGGATATTTTGTTCCATTTAACCTAATCTGCCAATATAACTCTCATGTTCCCAAAACTGTTTGCCAATGGCCCTCCTATACTGAGTCACAACTTTTTCAACAATGTAGAACATAAATTTCTTGTAAATATTTTTTATAATTGCTTATATCAAGCATTATTGGTATCACTTTTTAAAGTATAATTATATTCATAAATCCTCACTTTTAGCTCTCTTTCTTTTTCACCTATATAAAATGCATTACGTGACGAACACATTGCCATATAAGCAGTCTGCATAGAGTTTCAACTACATTTCATAGTTCTACTAACGCTAGGACATCGATCTAAAACAATACTCATTGCATCATAAATAAATTGCCACTGAGTGAAGTGACCACATTTTGTCATCCCATAATCCATATGTCTTTGTTTAGAATTTGCCAGGATATTTCTAATATTTTCCCCTTTTGTACACAAATCTAGGTCTCATATATTCCAATGCTATTTTTAAATTGTTTGGTAAGGATCTTGTTAATATTCCTGTTCTACCTCATTGTCATATGTCTTGGTTTTCTTTTTCATCTTATTATTCAGACTAAATTACCTCTTCTTCTTCAAATGCAGCTATAACAAGTATTTGTATTCCTCCGCCAAATATAATGGACAGCCCCCTTCAGTAAATAATGCTGCTAAGTGGCCCCTCTGAAACTGGCCAGCCTAGCAAATTGTCCTTTGATAGCAATCTTTAATCTGCCACAATGAATGTGCGTTTGTTGTAAAAGTAGATTTCTAATGAATACTACATTCATATCTATTTTCATCCTGTTTTTATAATATTGATATCCAAATAGTGAATCATTTAAAATCAAGACTATATGTAAACTTTAAAAACACCACCATGTTATTAAAAAATTCTAAAATATTCTTGAAATTCCAAGAAATACCCCTCACAAAACAGGACTATATCTTCATGGAATTACCTTGTTCCAGTGTTTACTTGTAAACACATAATACTTCTCTCAGTATCATAAAACAATATTTGCAAAAGTGGGAGCTAAAGCTGCACCCATTGCAACCCTTCTCACTTGTTTATAATATTCACCTTCATAAAATACAAAATTGTTATTAGAGACAACCTCCTTCAATGTCTTAGTCAAATTAGTTTCATTCTGTGACATTACATAATGCAACATAATGGCCTTAACCTGGTATGTGACATTAATAGAACCTGCTGGTGGTACAAATTTGTCTACCAGAGGTTACCACACCTTTGGAACACACTTCCACTTCATATCAAGCAGAACACCTCATTGGCCCTCTTCAAACAAAATCTGGACATTTTGGTGGGTAACCATAAATTCACCATAGAAGTTCAACCTATGTCCCTCTTGGATGGGGGTGATAGGTGTTGATCATGGAAATAAGGGTAAATCTTGGCTAGGCTTGTAAGGGTCCTAGGATCATTAGCCTAGTAACCTCCTATGATCTTATGATCCTATTACTATACCATTAGTTAACGTTTCATGGAACCATACCTGCATTGTCTTACATCTTTTCCCACCACCCTTTTCTCTGCATAAATTATATTCCTCTTGTGATATCCCACTTTTCTTACATGATTTCTTAGCTTTTCTTCCTTATGTCTGTTCCCCATTGTTTGTTGGGCATTTCCCTTCTCCAGTTGGCTTGCGTCTCATTTCTTTTAGAGCATTACCATTTACATTCTTTAGTAAGCTTCTCCGCAGCTCCCTTTCCTTTGCTGTCTTTTGCTTAAACTGTGCCCTCAGTTTCATTGCAGCGACCATTGTTATGTATCAGTGCTTATGCTGCAATACGTGGAATTGCCAGCCACACTTTTTTTTTTCATTCTCATTTCTGCTTTGTTCACTGTTTTCCCCAGGCCTTTACAGACCAAGTCCTCTATGACATTTTCTATGACTTTTTGCATTTGCAGTAGCTATTTGTCCCTAGGGTATCTTTCTATTTTGTGTAGTAGGTGAGAGATTATTGGCAATATTGTCACCCTTGCTGAATTAATTCTTCCACGTAATGCACAAGTCTTCCTCACCCTTTCTGAATAGTATCCTTTACCTTTTTTCCATGTTCCCCTAGGTTTTTCTGTACTGTCTCTTTGACTATTATCCCAACATAGAGTCCTGGGTACTTGAAATTTGACCTCTTTTATCACACCAGTTTACCACCCCTGCCTTGTTTCCTAATTACACTACCACTGTCTTTCTATTTTATACCTTTTCTCTAACCTTAAAAAAACTAAATATTCAACCAAGCTGCCAGGAAAGACAGCACCTTTTATAATCAAGTAAGTGCTTTCATCCCAATGTACCTAGGGACTTCTCCAGAGTTTAATGATGTACACACTAAGACTTATATATTTTGAGTCCGCCTATCAAATGCAGTTATTAATTAAAACAATTCAATTAGTTAAAATAATTTGCTTAAATGAAATAATAAATGCATCAAAAACCATAAGCAAGAATACAGGAAAAAGCAATCTGTATAAACATTTTATTACTATACCTTATACTTTATAAACTTTAAAAAGTTGATGTAAAGAACTTCTTATTTAAAAGCAGCACATAAATGTCTCCACCATTAGTTCTCTGCCTTTGCTTTGGAACAATGAAAAAGAAAACATAATCATTCAAAGCTATACTTACTTTGTGCCTTATCTGGCAGGTTAATTTTTACGTACTAAAAATGTAATGTATCCTCTATTATTTCATTTATTTGAACTTTTACAAAATAAGAACTTGTTAAATTCATTACACTTAGTGGATTGCCTGTACAGAGCATTACTACATTTTTCAGACTTAATGTCATAATAGATGTTCATAAATTGTGTCTCAATGCCGACTGTTGGTTTTACCCACATAGTAAGTTGGACAGCATACACAAGTGGCTAAATACACTACACATGTGGTATCACAGTTGTAAAAGCCTAGGTAGCCAATATTTCCTCTCATCTCTTCATCATGTCATCTCTCCTGTCAGTGCTTACATAGGGACCTTCATTCATATACCTTCGATATTTACATTTACCATGTTTTGACATTTTTTTTCTGTGCTTAATTCAATCTCTCTCATTTTACTTTTTAGATAATTTTTGATATTTTTACCTTTGTTATAAACAATCTGAGGAAAATTACCCAACATAAGCTTCAGTTCCTGGTTTTATTAACCATATTAACAGGGATGCTACTGTGTTGTAGGGTATAGGCATAGCTAAATTTCTCTTTGCTTTATGCATTGTGTTTTACCTTTGTACTGCAGCACTTGTTAGGGCCTTGCCTAAAATGGGGCTAATCCTGGTGTATCATACCCTTTTGAATTCTTCTTTTATCTCATTTAGTAAACTCCCTAAATAACCTCCATTTGTAAATGTGTATTACTGTTTTGAGCTTACCTTGCAACGTTTTACTAACCTTCCCAAATGTCTCACCTACAGCTGCTATAGCTATATGGCCTGTATCCAGTGTATGAACTTTTTCCCTATAGTGTCTTCCACAGGAAATGCCACTTTACCAAATCTAAAGCCTCCTTTAGTTCCAAAAGAATAACCCAGCCTTTCTCTTCCAGTTTCTGTTCCTCCCTGTACATAAATAGCAGAAGGTTCCTCCAGGGTTTTTCAGCCTTTTTCTTCACAAACTAATTTTCTCTGTTTCTTTTTAATTGTAGCAACACTTTGTCCAGTTTTCCTACCAATACCTTTGTCAAAATCTCGATGTCTACATTAATCAAAGACTAGGTCAGTAATTTCCATTTCCTCTGTCTTTATCTTTGACCTCCTCCTACTTTTAGATATTTTGCATGAGTCCTGTATTCTCTTAACAACAAAAAAAGTAGGACCAATACAAGACATGCAATCACAGGGACCATAAGAAACCTAGCCATATACACTTTTAAGCAGACACACTTAAAACATTTTGCCACCTTTTATGAGTAGATAATAGTTCCCACCTCCCAAAGCAAGCAGAGCCGTTTATGATAACCAGTAAAACTTTGTGTCTGCCCATCCAGTTATCAATACTAGCCTTAAAGGCAAACCAAGTAGCACTTTGTGTGACCTGTAGTGTTAACTTATTTCATAGGCCAGGAATGCATTCAGTTAAAATCCTTTCCCTCTGATCAGTCTTGTTTATTTGTTTGTGTAAAGTTAGGTCAACACAACCAAATCACATGTGAGGACTACAGAGCAGCTATGTGGCTGAGCTAGGCATGGACTTAAGGTACTTAAGGAAAGCTGGTATTGGAATGCAGAAGTCCAGGAAGGCATCAATAGAAAGAAGGCGTGCAGGAAAAAGTGGGAGATAGAAAAGATGGACCAGGTTAAGAAGGAATACTGGCTGTCTAATAAAGAGGCTATGAGGTACGCTGCAATAACAAAGAAAAAGGTATTACAGGCACTCTACAGATTCTGGGAAGTGACTCAGTAAGGGGCACAAAGAAGCTGTATCAGGCTGCAAGTCAAAGAAGGGGTGCCAGCAACAGCCTGCTCACCAGTCCAAAGAACATCAAAGGCAGATGGAAGGAGTACTCCCAGTAGCTTCTTAATGTAGAAATTCCAATCCCTCCACACCACACGCTCCAGAGACCTCAGTCTCATTACCACAATAAACAGAACATGCTGGAGGGACAGGTTCATAACCCAGAGACTGCTCATGCTATGGAATAGACTTCCCATACATGTCAAGCAGAGCACCTCACTGGCCCTCTTCAAAAGAAATCTTGATGAGTGGATGGGAAATAGAAAATTCACCCCGGGGATCACTCCAGTGGCTCTACTGGAGAGAGGCACTGGGAACTAAGGCTGGGAGGCACTATGCCAGGGTAATCCCATGGGCTAGGCTTGTAAAGGCTCCAGGGCCATTAGCCTAGTAAACACCTATGAACACTCTGCAGAACTTGTAATACTCCTGACACAGCCTTTGATGAAAGAAAAAGAGGAGCCCACCCAAGATGAAGTAAGAACACACTAAGGAAAATGAAGTCAGGGAAAGCAGGGGCTCAGATGAGGTCACAGCTGATATGATCAAGATGTTGGGTGAGATAGGGGAGAAATGGCTTCTGAGGCTACTCATAGCAATATGGAGAGAAAAACATATCCCATATAACTGGAGAATAAGCATACTAGGGCCACTGTACAAGAAAAAGGGGGATGTCCACAAGTGAGGGCAGTACAGAGGTATCGAACTCCTGACACATGAATATACAGAGTAAGAGGGAGAAGAGTAGCTCAGATTCAGATCAGGATACAACACAACCGGACAAAAGGCACGTGCCCTCAGAAAAAGTGATAACCAACAAAAGAGACAACTCAACTGGACAAAAGGCATGTGTCCTCAGAGAAAGTGATAACCAACAAAAGAGACAACACAACTGGACAAAAGGCACGTGCCCTCAGAAAAAGTGATAACCAACAAAAGAGACAACATAACTGGACAAAAGGCATGTGTCCTCAGAGAAAGTGATAACCAACAAAAGAGACAACACAACTGGACAAAAGGCACGTGCCCTCAGAAAAGGTGATAACCAACAAACGAGACAACACAACTGGACAAAAGGCACGTGCCCTCAGAGAAAGTGATAACCAACAAAAGAGACAACACAACTGGACAAAAGGCACGTGCCCTCAGAAAAAGTGATAACCAACAAAAGAGACAACACAACTGGACAAAAGGCATGTGCCCTCAGAAAAAGTGATAACTAACAAAAGAGACAGCACAACTGGACAAAAGGCATGTGTCCTCAGAGAAAGTGATAACCAACAAAAGAGACAACACAACTGGACAAAAGGCACGTGCCCTCAGAAAAAGTGATAACCAACAAAAGAGACAACACAACTGGACAAAAGGCACGTGCCCTCAGAAAAAGTGATAACCAACAAAAGAGTGCACAGATCACAGCTATGCAGACACTACATAAATTCCAAAAAGATCAAAGTCTGAAGCTGAAAAAAAACTAATGTTTATTATCAGTATTAAAATAATTAAGTGCTTTCATCTCAGAAACAAGGCTTCATCAGAATATAGAACATTCAGTGTCACTTCCTTATAAAAGACACTGCAATCCTGAAACTAAAAATTTAAAGGACCATTGCCTTACTAACATTTCATCAACTTAACTGTAAAATATTGCACAAAGGGTATAAAACAATTATTGCACAAAATAAGAAAATAAGTACCTGTAAATAATTAATATTCATGGATTCATGATAAAAAATTTTAAAAGTTGATAATTATATTTTAAACATTCAGTTCACAATTTTGCTGCACAAACCTTCAAAACTGGCTGGATTGACACATAATCATTCAAGCTGGGTGGTAATAGAATCTAATCTAAATTGCCATAAAAGCTCTTTATACTCCAACTTTATTTTCTCACTCCCCCCCACAGGTTTTGTTATACTTTTTCCACTATGGCACAACTGAACTTTTTGTAATTTTCATATAACCCCACATTTGGCTAAAGCATTATTTATATTCTTTTTCTGAATCAACAAAGAACAAACTAACACTAAAAGCAAATAAATGACAAATGACAAAATGTGGAATGGAATACTCCAATGAACTTCAAAGGATTTTATTAAATATTAATAGATAAAACCACAGACTGAGTACTTTTGTCTTGCAAACTTAAAGACTTCATCAGAGTGATAGTCTGCCATTAAAATTTATTTATTTTATTTTATTTTATTTTATTTTACATTTGTTGACTGGGAATGTCTGTCTGAGCTGAAGACCTTTTTCTGCAGAGACCCAGGGAGAAATGCTCCAGTATATACAAATTACATTTAGTCATTATACAGATATTATATAAGTAGAAAGTGGCAAACAGCTAGTTGACAGCAACAGCATTTTTTAAAAGTATACAGATTGCATTTAGTCATTATACAAATATATAAGTAGAAAGTGGCAAACAGCTAGTTGACAGCAACAGCATTTTTTAAAAGTATACAGATTGCATTTAGTCATTATACAAATATATAAGTAGAAAGTGGCAAACAGCTAGTTGACAGCAGCAGCATTTTTTAAAAGTATACAGATTGCATTTAGTCATTATACAAATATATAAGTAGAAAGTGGCAAACAGCTAGATAACAGCAACAGCATTTTTAAAAGTAGTAGTAAGTATAAAAAAGCACAGTAAAACAGCAACATAGGAGTAAAGTTTTTTTTTTTTTTGCAATTGATAATACCGGACAACAGTAAAGTATAACAGAGTGAGGAATACATAGATTAGCAGAGTGTTATCAAGGTGGGTTTGAGCAGTGGCACATTCATTGCCCTTTGAAATATTCTTTTAAAGTTAGTTTTAATTGTTTGGAATGTGTGAGTGTTTGAATTTCAAGAGGAAGTTTGTTCCATTCATTAGAGGGCTGGTATATAAGTTGCACCCTGCTTTAGACTTGGGCTTATAGATATTTAAGAGGTTTTGGGAAGAGCTACAGACGTTTCTTGAAAGAGCATAGAGGGAGATGACAGAATCTAAGGCTGGACAGAAAGATGGCTGGTAAAAAATTGAGTGTATGATTTGAAGCTGAGAGAGAAGGAGGAGGTGAGGCAGCTCAAGCCAGTTTAAATATCTTAGAGAGAGACAGTGGTGAGATCTATACGACTGTTGAGTTGCAAATCTAGCTACTTTGTGGTATGGAGTCTCAAGTCTAGTAAGGAGAGAGGAGTTCAGATTAGTAAGGATTTGTGAGCGATATGTTAAGCAGGGAAGAAGGTAAGCATGGGTGAGGGCTATTCTTGCTTCCTGAATGATAATTTTTTTATTTCTATATAGTAGACCTAATTTAAGGTGAGTTTTCCTGATACAATTATTTATGTGGAGGTCAAATTTCAGTTGATCATCAATTGTGATACTGAGGAGTTTTGAGCTAGGTTCAACTACAATAGAGGTATTGTTAAGTGACTGGATAGTAAAAGAGGTCTTAATGTGGTTGGCTGTTTTAGGGAGGAAGAGTAGGAGTTTTGTTTTTTAGGGTTGAGGATGAGTTGGTTGTTTGAGAGCTATGTTTCCCCCGAGTTAAACAAGACTGGGTAGCTGATAAGAGTTCAGAGGGAGAGTTTGATATTGTTATGACTGTAGAGTCATCAGTGTATTGGATAATAGAGGAGAGTGGGCAGGAAGTATAGAGCAAGTTTTTGAAAATGTTGAATAGTAGTGGTCCTAAAATGGATCCTTCAGGGACACCCATTTTTATTGGAAGGGGAGTAGGTAAAGCAGTGTCCCATCTTACTGATTGGAATCTATCTTTTAGCTATCTTGAGAACCATGCCACTGTATCTGGGGAGAAGTTTGTTTAATTCTAGAGAGTGAGAAAGTGTATCAGAGGCCTTTGAATGATCCAGGAAGAGAAAGGAGATAAGTTTATGGTCATCTCTGGCCAGGGAAATAGTAGTGAGAAAGGACAGAAGAGCAGTATAGGTGCTATATTTTGGTCGAAAACCATGTTGTGTAGGAGAAAGTAGGTTTTCCTGAGAGAGATGTTCCATGACTTGAGTATGGATGCATTTTTCTAGAACTTTAGATGGGGAAGAGGATGGCAATGGGTCTAAAGTTGGAGATTTCAGTGGCGTTACCTCCTTTGTGGATAGGTAGGTGTAGAACTGTTTCCAGATAGATGTTTATTAAAATAAAAGTTTATTAAATATATGCACTACATCCAATCACGTTTACAACAGTACAATAAATCATGATTTCACTCAACTACCAGCCCTAAAACTCATCACCCTTTTATGATCACTAAGTCTTAAACAGAATTAAATGAATTGCTTGCAATAAAGACAAGTGCATATGTTTATAATGCAATACAGTTATTCTATAGCAGCTTTCAGTTTTTAAACACTAGAAAGGGACACTGCTTCAGTGATTCCTGGAGCAACTACTGTATTAAATCAAAGTTGCCAGGAGAGTTCCCTGAACTCAAGTTGTGTTTCTAGATGCCACACCAAAAGTGGAACAGTTACCTTTCTGCAAGGTTAAGGTTGAACACAACATCTTGTGTAATGTTATGGATCCTCCTTCTAAACTGTAGGAACACTGCTTGCAAAACCCTTATCTGGTGGTATTGGTCTCTTCTTTATTATACCCCTTAACCACCTTATTGTTTTCTAATTGAGTCCTAAAATTAGAAGCAATTTTGAAAACAAACACAGGCTCAGGTCCAGCAATTTTAAGCACCAGTTTATTTCCTCTAATGATTTAACAGTTATTACTAATAATATTTTCAACTGAATGTGCACTGTTGCTGTATTGCACCACACACACTCTGTCAAAATTAACATCTGCATTATAGGGGTTAGTCAGCTGCCTGCCTCGCCCCACCAGCCAGCTGAACCAACTACAATACAACACAACTGACCAATGTTTTCAGTGAGACAGACAGATAAGAAGAAGCTAGAGATGAGGAAAGAGTTCAACTGGCCAGTTCTAGACACAGAGAAAGCATATGACAAAATCCCAAGAAAGCTAATTTGGACAGTTCTGCAGTGGTTTGAAATCCCAGAAACATTGGTAGAATTAGTGCAGGCTATGTACAATCACTCAATGTCTTAAGTGCAAACTATTTCAGTATTACACAATGGTTCCCAGTGGGAGTAGGTGTGCATCAGAGTTCACCTCTGAGACCATTGTTTTTCATATTGTTGATGTACTACATTAGTAAACATGTCAGAAGAGACAGCGTAACAAAGCGCTGTATGCAGATGATGTGGCATTACAGGCAGACTCTGAGAAGGAGCTTCAGCAAGGATAGAGGAAAGAATACAAACCTGAAGGCACATGGAATAATGCTAAGTACAGATCCGACAGTTGTAATGGCAGCAAATGGGGGAAATGAGAAGAAGCTGAATATTGCGATAGAAGGGTAGATAGTTTAACACCTTCAAGTCGCTAAGAGGGGTGGTTGAGGAGAAGGGATGTCTGAAGGAGGAGGCCAAAACTAGAATCAGAGCGGTTACAGCTGACTGGCACAGGGTGTCAGGAGTAGTCTGTCTCAGAAGAAAGCTGAAAATTAAGGCCTTCAAAACAGTGGTGCAATTAGTAGAGTATTGTACAGAAACCTGGGCAATTAAGGCAGAGCAGCTGAAGAAGCTAGAGCTGATGGAACTGAAGTATCTGAGATGGGTGGTAGGATACACACTGTGGGACAGACAAAGAAATGAGGACACCAGAGCAGAAGTCAAAGTAGCCCCAATTACAGAGAAGGTCAGAGAAATCACATGATGGTGGTTTGGGTACATGTGCAGAAAAGTAGAATATAATCTAGTGAAGCAAATTTGGGACAGACAGGAAGTAAGCAAGAGGAAATAATGGTGTCCAGAAAAGAGATGCATGACTTTTGTGAAAGATCTGCAACAGTCAAGCATGACTGTTGAAAAAGGTAGGAGAGTGGCATTGACTTGATTGAGACAGTCATGTGACTCCCCAAACCTGTATAGAAAATGGGGAAAAGTACGATGATGATGAGGCACCTAGTGCGGCTCTTTGTAGAACCACTTGATTTTTGAAGAAATAAATGGTCAAATAGGATTGGGTCTTTCTTGATTCGAAATGTGAGATACAGGTCCCCGTAGAACAGCCCATAGGCTACATTGTATAAGGACAGTAGTGGTAATCTACTGCTAGAGTTTAACAATTTAGGGCATTGCATTTTTGGTTGAAAATCATTTAGGCCTTTCAGGTTAAGTGATATGCTTGGATTTATACATCCCAAAGGAGTTGTTATATTCAGTGATGAGCTTGCAAAAGGAACAGTGAAATGGTAAGATAATTTTCTTTGGATACTGAAGATATTACCTTAGAAAAATGTTGTTAAAGTGAGACAGTTATCCACAAGCAAATTGCCACTGTCAGCAATCTTAATCATATAACCTAACTCACTATCCCCAACAAAATATATGCAACCTAACAACTGTAACCAGGCATTCCTCCAGATTAGTTTTATCCACAGAGATCTGCCTCATTCATTCATTCTATCCTTTTTTCTCCCAGATTCTGCCTGCTTTATGACAATAACTGTAGACTTAATCGATGTAAATAGACTGCTGCAAGTAAATCATATATTTTTTATTTATTTTTTATTTTTATTTAACATTTGTTGACCGGGAAAGTCTGACTAGGTTCCACAGATCCTGTTTTCAGCAGAGGCCTGGGGAGAAATGCTCCAGAAGCATGTTTTTAGAATGTGGGAGTACCCAGAGGAAACCCACGCGAATGCAGGGAGAACATGCAAACTCCACACAGAAGGCACCCCAGCTGAGAATCGAACTGGAGAACCTCTTGCTGTGAGGCGACAGCATTAACCGCTGCACCACTGCGCCAGAATATATTAGATTCTTCAATGAAATTTTGAGGCCTTGTGCTGAATTTGTTAAAGGTATTATGTCATCGTGTCTTGCATTGCATTTATTTATTTATTTTTATTTTACATTTGTTTACCAGAAAGGTCCGGCTGGATACAGGTCCATTTTCAGCGGAGGCCCGAGGAGAAAAGCTCCACTAATAGTACAATACAATAGATAAACATTCACAGAATAAGCTATACACATTTACATAATGCACATTCGCAGGATAAGTCATACAGGAGCTCATTTCAGTTGAAGCCACTTACAATAGGTTAAAAGGCATTGACAGGATATAATACTACTGGCAGTTCTTTTACAGTTGAGCATACATTAGTAACCTAGCTTTGTGTATAGTAACTATGAGTGAGTTTTTTTTCCCCCTCAGTTTGAAGGCAAAGAGAGTGGAGGTAGAGAACCATGCCAACATTACATAGTTGGGAGAGACCCAGTAGCAGTGAGTAGTTATGATCTAACCTGGGGGAAGACATGGACATAACCATTTTGTATGTAGTGGGTTTTGAGGAAATTTTTGAAAAGGTGAGGATGTTGAGGTTAGGTGATCTGGTAGAGTATTCCAGGTTTTGGCAATGGGGCAAGCAAAGAGGGATTTTCCAGCCTCATTTTTGTGTTTAGTGACATTTATGTGGTTCCGGTGAGTAGATCTTTGGTTTCTGGAGGGGGTGTAGGGCTGGACTAATTGTTGCAGGGCAGGAGTTTTCATAGGATAGTAGTAGAGCTTATGTGCACTGGTAAGTTGGTTGAGTAGGAGGAGTTGTGGGAACTCAAGCCAGTTGAGCTGTCTAAGGGCTAGACAGTGATGGGATCTATGAGTGGCTTCAGTAGCAAATTTGGCAATCTTGTTGTAGCAAGATTCCATTTTGGTGAGTTCTGTGTGGCGAAGGTTAGTTAAGATTGGGGAAACATATAGTAGTTTGGATAATAGATGGGTTCTAGCTATGGTGGCTTTGGTGTGCCTGGTCATGAATTGGCGGTTCCTATAAAGGAGTCCAATCTTTTTGTTAACTTTCTTGATTGTTTGGGCAATATTGATGTCAAATTTGAGATTATTATTAATTTCTATGTCTAGAAGCTTAGTGTGGGATATTGGAGTGATTGTAGTGTTGTCTTTGGATATTATGGTAAAATGATTGTCTATGGGAGGGGATCTTCTGGGGGCTGAAGAGAATACGTTTAGTTTGATGTTGGTGAACCATTCTTCTGCTAGGGGAAAGTTATTTTGGTGATGGATTTTAGTTGGTCGAGGTTGGGTGCTGCACATATAATAGTGGTATCATCTGCGTATTGAACTGTAGAAGCAGTGGGTGCGGCTGATGCTATCGGGTTAGTAAATAATGAGAACAGCACAGGGCCGAGAATGGACCCTTGTGGGACACCTACGGTTACTGGTAGTAGGGGGGACAGAACCAGGATAGAGTGCAAGAGTTTGTGTTAAGGCTGGCTAGTCTTTCAAGGAGTATTGTGTGGTTGACCACATCAAAGGCTTTGGATAAGTCTAAGAATATGGAGGATATGAGCAGGCCATTGTTCCTATGGTTATTAACAGTGTTGGAGAATGACAGCAATGCTGTGGTAGTGCTGTGGGAAGGTCTAAATCCATGCCAGGAAGAGGATAGTAGGTTTCTCTTTAGGAGGTAATGCAATAGCTGTGAATGGACTACTCTCTCTAGAATGTTTGATAGGGGTAATAGTATTGCTATGGGGTGGTAGTTAGTAAGTTCAAGAGAATGGTCCCCTTTGTGCAAAGGTATTATGTGAGATATTTTCCATGAGTGGGGTACTTTGGATTCAGTTATAGACCTGTTGATGAGGATGGACACAGGATAGGCTATGGCCTCTGCAGTAATCTATAGGAATTCTGCTGGTAGGTTGTCAACTGTTAGTGTTGTTGGTTTCAATTTTTTGAGGAGTTTAGCAATTGTTTTAGTGGTGACTGGTTTTAGGGAGAAACTGGGGGTGTTGTCTTTACTGGAAAGGATAGGGGGTGTTGTTTGTAGGTGGGTGTTGGTGCTTTGGGTATTGGCTAGGGCTTGGATAGTTTCAGTGAAGTATTTGTTAAATTGGGTGGGGATGTTGTCTAGGTTATTTGGCAATACTGGGGAAGGGGTGGTAAGTTTTCCTGGGTGTAGTAGGTTATGTATTGAGGACCAGAGTTTTTGAGGGTTGTTGATGTGCTTTTTCCTTTAATGTTTTATAGTAGTTACTTTTGTCAAGTTTTATTCATTTTTTGGCTCAGTTATGGAGTTCCTGGTACTTTAGTTTTAGGACAGGGGTTTTGTATTTGTAAAAATGTGGCCAGGCTTTGTCTCTTCCTTTCATTAAGGACCTGGTGTTTTTTGATAGCCATGGTGCTTGGCTGGTTTTAATTTTAGTGGTCCTAGGTGGTGCATGGGAGCTTATGATGTTTAGGTAGGTAGAGCTGAAGTACACTACAGCTTCATCTAGTGATAGATACTTTAGGGGGGGTCCATCTGCAGGTTTTTAGTGAGTTGATTAAGTTTTGAGCACTAAAGTTTTCTTTTGTTTCGTGTAACCCTGAGAGTGGGTTGTTTTGTTGGTGGGGCCGATTCTATGTAAAAATTTCCATGTAAAAAGTCAAAGATAGACTGTCGTTTAGAGGTTTTTTCTGTTCTTGTAGTGGTAGTGATAACTTGGATAAATCCATGGAGTTAATATAGGTGGTGGGTTTTGACTGGTGTCCTCACATTTGTACATCCTTTGTTGCCTCATAACTTTCATGAACCCTCAGCTGGGTCATCATGTTGAGTTTAGGTTGAAATCACACTATCCAAATGTACAGTTTCATCAGGACAGGGATTTACCCTGTTTTTGGAAGCACCTCAGGTATCATACTGTCATCTGTGACCCATAGCTATCCGATATGCTGTCTCAAGCTGTTTTGTTTAATGTCAAGTAAATCAGAAGGAAAGACCATATTATTTCTGATTTTCTTTTATCCCAGAACTAAGGTGTTTTACCATGCTAGACTTCTAAGTTTCAATATACAAGCTATAGAATACACATCATTCAATCCTGGCTGACTATAGGCATACAACCTAATTTGCCAGAATAATCCACATTGTTCCAAATGCCATTTTGGGTAATGAAACCCCTCCTTTAGTAAGAAATGACATGGTGAGGGTTCATGAAAATAATGTTAACTTTTGTTTAACATGTATTACACCTTTTAGTCTTGATGCCTTTGAGATAAAACACATTTTAATTAAGAATTGGTGGTTGATTGCATCTAATGATTCCTTTTAAAAGTAAGGTTGAAGAAAAACCTAGATTTATTTTCAAAAAGGGGCAGAATCTTAAGACTTTATTGGAATTTAGGAAACCAAAAGTTATGAGGCAACAAAGGATGTACAAATGTGAGGCATGTCCCTATTGTAAATTTATTGATGTAGGGAATTCATTTTTGGTCAGAGGGCACAAATACAAGTGAAGGGGTAGATATAATTGCAATTCAGCAGGTGTTGTTTATTTGGCTAAATGTCAGTCTTGTCCCTATTTTTATATAGGGAAGACTGACCGTAAATTAAGAGAACACCCGTATAAACATCTGTACAGCATTAGGAAGGGTAAGTTAGATAATGCCCTAGCAAAGCATTTAGTAAGTCATCCTAGACATTGTTTTTTTTTTGTTTTTTTTTTGTTTAAATTAATTGATTGTGTGGAGTATGATGAGAGGGGGAGACCCATGTCATTGAAATTGAAACAATGTGAATTATTCTGGCAGATTAGGTTGTATGCCTATAGTCAGCCATGATTGAATGTTGTTTATTCTATTGCTTGTATATTGAAACTTAGAAGTTTAACACGGTAAAACACTGTATACATTGTTTTTTCAAAAAATTGTTTTTTAAAAATTATTTCTAACATATTTAACATTATTAAAAAAATGGAAAACAATTGCTCTAACAGTCCAACCAACACATTTACAAAGGAGCAATTGTAGAAGAAAGCTCGACTCCTTGGTAATACGTAATACACTTTATTCCACAGAGACTCATATTCCTCCAAACACATTTATATGTAAATATACACATATTTAACATTATTAAAAAACTTAGTGCAAATGGTAATTTGGATTAAGATGAGGTTCACTGAATGGGGAATTAATGATTTTTTGTATTCTGTCATGTGACTATTTCTATAATCATGTGACTTATGAACAGGTATATAACAAGTGTGTTTTGTTACTGTGATTGTTCGATGAAGTTTAGTTATTAAACATTACGAAAGCACTTATTTTATTACGACTGTGCTGATTTTTTCCTAGTCATTGCCAGTTTTTTTGCTGTAAAAGTATTAACATCTTTACACACAGATATAGCTCTGAGTAAGAATTTATATGCACACTCCAAATGACACCAACCTGGTTAATAACAGGAAAAATGAAACTCCTTCTTAAAAGTAAACCTGCAAGCTATCCTAAAAACTTTAGACCGATAACTTGCCTTCCAACTATGTATAAACTATACATTGGAATTAATGCTGTCAGAGTTTATAGTAATTTAGAAGAAAACTCAGTCGTGGCTGCAGATCAAAATGGTAACAAAATAAAGTCATATGGAAGAAAGGATCATTTGTTATTAAAGTCAGAATGGAGAATAGTAACAAGTTGAAGAATCTTAGTATGGTATGGATAGATTACAAAAAAACATCTGACAGCATCCCACATTAATGGATAAAGGAATGCTTACAGATGTATAAGATGTACTCTACGTTGATCAGTTAAATTACAGTGACTATGAAACAGTGTCAAACCACTTTATAGCTAAACCATGACAGAGAACAAATTATTATCCCAGGGACAAAAATCCAAGAGGGATATTCCAGGGTGGCTCACCATTGTTCTTTGTCTTGATGCTTGGTTAACAGATTAAGTCATGGTTAGAATTTGGCTCCAAGAAAACATTGAATTGTAAATACTTCCCAGCTTCTTTGTGGGGATGATTTTAAACTGTATAATTTATCAGATGAGGAGCTGAAAGCACAGCTGGAAGTGATCAAAACCTTAGATGATATAAGAATGTTATGTGGTCTTGATAAACGTGCAAAAGTAACACATAAAGCAGAAAAGCTTCAGCACAAAGGAAATGTCAGTCTGGGAATGTGATATAATGGAACTTGAGCGGGAGGGAGTATATATTTGGGAATTAATGAAGGATTGAAAGTAAAATATGAATAAATGCAAACAAAAGTCAGTAAGGAATATTTTAGAAGACTAAAATTAATACTGAAAACAGCCCTGACATCTAGGAACAAAGTCCAAGCTATAAATCAAATTTGCCCTTCCTGTTCTAACTTACAGTTTTGACTGGCTCCAAAATCAGCTCAAGATCAGCTGGATAGGAAAATAAGAAAAATGCTTCATGCTTATCAAATAATATATAAAAGGCAGTGTATACCAAGGTTATATATTGCTCATTCTGAAGGAGGTATGGGCCTTATCGAAACTGATTGCATGTACAGATGTGCAATCATAGGACTGCATACATATCTGCTGACCTTATCAGATGCAAACATAGTGAAAGTTTTGATACATGAAGGGAACAAGTCTAAGATGACCTCCATGCCTAGTTTAGCAGTCACATATCAGTACCAAGCAGGAATGAAAACCAAAGCAGAAGTAGATAAAAACCAGGTGGCAACTGAATGCACCACAAAGAACATAAAAATATAAAGAGAAAGATCAAAAGAAGACAGAAGTAAAGGCATAAATATAGTTGCAAGTATATGCATCTCCTGGAACAACCTCATGTTGATCAGGCTCTGATGCAGAAATAGTTAATGAAAGGTGAATTTAAACCAAAAGATGAAAGGTTAGTATTGGCAGCCCAGGACAGCAGACCACATACACATTAGTTTACAAAGTACATTGAGGACATGGGAGAAACAGTCAAATGCAAAACTGGAAACAGTCGCACATCTTGTTGCTGAGTGTGATACACTAATGGCAGAGGGCCTGTATACTGAAAGGTATAACAATGAGGCAAGACTGTCGCATTGGGGGTTGTGTAAACATTACGATACTGACGTAGCTGAGAAGCATTGGAAACATGAGCCAGAAAGTATTATAGAGAATGATGAAGCTTATATCACATGGGATTACCCATTACAAACAGTTAAAAAAAATAGATGTCAGAAAACCGGATATAGTAATCCATGAAAAGCATACAAAAGTAGCACTGATCATTGAAATTGCTACACCCAGTGACTACAGTATCTTATGAACAGAGAGACATAAAGTTATAAAACCCAAGATTTGCAGGCATAAATGATAGCAATGTGGACGGAGGATACCCAGATAGTTGTAACAGTAGTAGGAGCAATGTTTCTCATAAGCAAGAGTTTGCAGTCCTATTTAGATAAGCTACCGATGCATGTAACTCTATATGAGTTATAGAAGGAGTCAATTCTGGGCACATTGCAGGCTCTGCAAAGAACACTTTCAGCTAACATCAAAGACTGAAACAATACTAATTTCACAAACTTTAATCATACTTTTGTAACCACACAAAAAGAAGATAAAAGATCAGGAAGATAAATATGTTGTAAATTTATCTGGCAATTCTTTTAAAGATGTTGAGATGTCTATATTAAATAGGGGTTTGAAATACATCCCCTCTGTTCTACCTAGGCTTTATGAGTTAAAAGGTGATTTGTTTACACTAGTACGTAAAATGTATATGTCAGAGTACGTCAATGCTGAAGGATGAACACAGGATAGCAGCAGATTTCTTCAGCTCCACCAATTTCACTGCACTGACAGGAAATAATTACTTTAAAAAATAATTTATGAAGTAATTTTCTTTCTAAATATGTTTGTTTTATCTATTTCTTGAACTATATCTAAAAAAGAAAGGACATTTTAAAAATATTCCTGTCAGAAATCACCTTGGAAATTTTCTTGTCAGTTTCTCTGTTTGAAATGAGTTCCAGTAAGACAAATTCTCAAGACTCCAGCATCAAGAAAGAACTTCAGTCTCTGATATCTACAATCCAGCAACTTACTGCTAAGATGGATACACTGGATACTAAAATTGATACCTTCATAGAAAAAACTACAAAACAAATAGACTTGTTACATATAGACTTGCAACAACAGATGATCCAGATTACAGGCATAGAAGAGACTGTAAATGACATGGAAAATAGAATCCAAGAAGAGGAAATCAACATTGAGTTTTTGCTGAAACAAAATACACATCTACAAACAAAGCTTGATGACCTGGAAAATAGATCTAGGCGCAATAACATTAGGATTTTTGGACTGCCAGAAAATATTGAAGGTAACAATATTACTTCTTTTTAACAACATGGCTCCCTAAAACTTTAGACTTACCAGAAGCATTCTCTTTTGGTATCGAAAGAGCACATAGATCTATAGCTAATACTAACTCTAACAAAAACTATCCTAGATCAGTTATAATTAGATTTCTATCATCTTTTGATAAAGAGATGGTTCTTAAATCTGCTTGGGCTAAAGCTCCTGTTAAAATTAATGAGACAACTGTGCGTTTTGACAATGACTATTCTTCCTTGGTAATAGCTAAAAGAAAAGTTTTTCTGCCACTAATAAGGGAGCTTAAAAAAGCACAGTTCAAAACCTACCTTCTGTTTCCTGCCAAGCTAAAAATCTTCCTTCCTGATGGTCCTAAAATTTTTGATGACTTAGACTCTGCATTACTGTTTATCAAAAAAAATAATATTTTGGATAAACTAGAGGAAATGGAATGGGCTAGTTAAAGAGGTTGGCAACTGAAACTTCGTGGAAGACTTCAGAGAAGAAGAAGAGACTAAAAAACAAATGACTTGTTCTATGTTTTTTTTCCTTTTCTTCTCTCTTTATTTTTCTTCATTATTAATCTTTTTAAATATAGTTACTGCATTTCCAGAAAGCCACAAATATTCTGAAAAAGATTTAATCAAAGTTATTTTCTGTGTGCAAAGAAATGTTTTGTTTCATAATCAGTCAAAATATCTGAGGAACTAATAACAAGCTATCATTCAATATGTTTCTCTTTCTGAAAAAGAGAATTAAGGTTAGTAACTTGATACATTTTTTTTCTTTTTTTTTTTTCTTTTCTTCTTTTCTTTATTTTAAACAATGACATTCTATTTAGATTATGTAGTGGGTAAGGGGTGGGGGAGGGCAGGGATAGAAGTGTAATGAAAATATGATAAATGGAATAATAACTTATTTAGTCCTTGTAAAAAAGTTTATATGTTGTTTAAATGCTATTGCTAATTATACTTCCTTGATTATATTGCTTATGCTTGTTTACAAATAATCTGTCATGCTTTAATTAATAATAATTAGAACTAAATAATAGTAAATAATATGTTTCATTTCCATCTTTATTAATATAAGCAGCAAGTAATATTCCATTGTAAATACATTTTATAGCTTCCTTTACATTTTTATCTCTTTTATTTTCTACTCTTTTTTCTTTTCTATTCTTTCTCTTTATTCTCTTTCATATTAATATATTGAAATGCTTTTGATCATACTGGCACAGTAAATAATAAGTTTTTTGGTTTCGTGTAACCCTGAGAGTGGGTTGTTTTGCTTGATGGGGCCAATTCCTAATTAGGTATGATTTTTGATGGTCACTCAGACTGTCAGGGAGACAGTCTGAGAGATGGGCCAGAGTGAGGTCAGATTTATATCTAGTCCAAGATAGACTGTCGTTTAGAGGTTTTATCTGTTCTTGTAGTGGTAGTGATAACTTGGATAAATCCATGGAGTTAATATAGGTGGTGGGGTTTGGCTGGTGCATTCAGACCAGTCAATGTTAAAGATACCTGCAAGTATGGTTTCTTGTGGAAGGGTTGCTGCCATCCAGTTGAGTAAATTTTCTAGTATGCTAGTGTTGTTGCCTTGTGGTATATAACCTCCAGCAATTATGATTTGTTTGTTGGGGTTAAGTTTTAGTCTGACTAGAAATAGTTCTATGTCTTGGACTACTTGGGAGTTGCATTCAATTTGTTCTATAGAGAGGTGGCTTTGAAAAAGGATGGCTACACCCCCATCCTTTTTACCTGACCTGTCTTTACGTATTATGTCATAGCCAGGGGCAGTACTTTCATTATTGTGGTGTTCAGGCTTAAGCCAAGTTTCTGTTAGTACTATGATGTCAGTTTTGTATAGGGATAGTAGGACATGGAGCTCATGAATTGTGTTGAGTATGCTCCTTATGTTTATGTTTAGAAGGAGGAGGGATGAGGTAGGTCTGGTATATAGAGGATTGGGGTTTGTTGAGCATGTGCTATTGGAATTGTTGGGCCCTGGATTTGGATGAATGCCTCCGCAACATGAGAGCTTTTGTAGTAGGTGTAGATAGAGTTTGTTTAGTTTGCGGACTGTTTTGTATACTCTACTGGATGAGTGGGGTTGAGGTTTGTAGGTAGAAGTTCCATATAGATGAGAAGGCGGCAGAGAGGAGGAGAGGACACATGGTGCTAGATGGGAATGGTTAGGTATGGAGGCAGGGGTAATGGAATCAGCGTGCCATGGTGGTGGGGGGTAATATAAAGTTGTGTGTGGTAGGAGGAGAGCATGGATAGGAGGAGGAGAGTAGAGAGGGCTAGTGTATGCAATAGTGTTTGTATAAGGTGTTTGGTGGGAGTAAAGGACATATTGTGTTGTTGTGAGATAGGTTGTTGAGTATGAGTGAGTGAAATAATGGTTGAGAGGGAGTTGTATAAGATGTGGTTACCTGTTTGGGATGTCTTGTTAAGGGTGTGGCTGAGTATGTTAGAGTGAGGGATAATTAGGTATGTTATTTGATTGGCTGGTTGGGAGGGAGGTCTGGGTGTGGTGTATAGCTATAAATGTAATTGATGTGGGGGTGGGTGGGAATGGGAGTAGGGTAGATGAGCAGAGAGAGCATGAGCATAGCAGGGACGAACCGTGCCACTCCAGTGTTGATAAAAACAATCAGGCAGATTGTTAGTAAGTACCAGGCAGGTCAATTCCACGCGTAAATGTTTTTGGTGGAAATGCTGTCTGTTTGACTGTAGGACTCAGAAGTCCTAAATGCTTGGATAGCTGCCTGGACAGGCTGTACAAGACTGCAGCTGGGAGAGCAGAAAAAATACTAGTTGTGTAATTTATTTTTTAACTTCCCCATTTAGTGAAAATCAGCTGGCAGTTAGGGTATGTTGGTCTATACTGCCATCTTATGGCCAAAATGGGGAACTGCATGCCCCAGTGGAGGTTATCTGACAAAGGTATCGAGACAAACTGCCTAGGGGTATGGCTGGTCCGTGCGATGTGCAAGCCAGTACTTAATAGTTCAGGGGCTAAATACAGTTGAGGAGGTTTGCTAGAGACTCTAAAGTAGGTAAACCTACATTTTAATCAGTTGAGTAGTGGACGTCCTTGTAGGATGGAGGAATGGATATCTTTGCTACTGTCTTGTGAGAAGTCTTCAGGACTAGGGTGCAATGCTTTCTTACTGTGCATATGGTAATCTTCTCATGTTGTATCTAGACCTTTAGCATGTTTTCATATGTTTACACTGGGGCTGAAACTGTAACTGGACAATTTTGATCCATGCCCTATCCCAGTTAACAAATATTTTAATGCATAAATAAATAAACAAATAAACATAAGTCCTCAGGTCTCCTGTTTGAAGAAGAGTACCAGATAGATGGGAGCAGCTATCTTGCCAAACACTACTGTACTGTAGTGCATTGTAACTTGAGACCATTTTTAGTACACCAGGTATATGCATTTTTCAGCACCTTTTGGACCAGTTTAGTATCAGTCAGTGAGCAGATAAGAGTGCCCAACCTGCAGTTATCAGCAAACTTAGTCAACTACAGTTCTGGGATAAAAGAAAATCAGAAATAATATGGTCTTTCCTTCTGATTTACTTGATATTAAACAAAACAGCCTGAGACAGCATATTGGATAGCTATGGGTCACAGATGACAGTATGATACCCGAGGTGCTTCCAAAAACAGGGTAAATCCCTGTTCTGATGAAACTGTACATTTGGATAGTGTGATTTCAACCTAAACTCAACATGACGACCCAGCTGATGGCATCAGTGAATGGAACCTCTCAAGACTCCATTCCTGTGACATGTCACCACCAGTTGTCTACATGTATGTGAGGCAGAGGGACTGAGGGAAAGACAAAGGAAAGGTAAAAGAACCAATGGTAGATTCCTAAAGGGAAAACAACTAATAGGAGGTTCCTCGAATAGCATTATCATATAATTACCAACAGCTGACTCACTTAATAAACATTTTAATATGTTCTGCATTACAGCAGTATATGAATATCACAAGTTAAATTATCATGCTAGCTGTAATACAGTATAAGGCAACTAGATATGGACATTTTCACAATACAAAAAATAGGATCACAAAGAGGGAATGTAGAACAGCAGACTAGTAAAGCAGAAGTTAAACTGTCTGGAAGTTATGGAATACCTGCAACGTGAAGGAGTTTGTGTTGAAAGTCTAACACAGGTTATGTCACAACATGATGGAACACTGAGTCCCCAAAATAAGGAGTGTCAGGTGGAAAACATCTAAAGAAGAAATATGGACATGGGAAAGAAAAAGAGATTTAACATGGTAAAATATTTATACAAAGGAAAAAGAAAACAAAGCTAGAATCAATACAAAAAGAGCACCACGAAACATATTTGGAGAGAAATACAGACAAAAGCTAGATCTAGATCTGGAAAAATTTTACAATAAAAAATAAGAAAACAAAGGGGAGGTAGAAAAGAGGGTTACTAATTGAGCAGTTAAGAAAACAGAAACTGAAGTTATGGATTACCTGCAAAGTGAAGGATTTAATGTAGAAAATCCATCTCTTGTAATGTTACAGCATGATAGAGCAGCGAGCCCCCAAATTAAGTTAAAACATGTGGAATGGGAAGTACCTGATCAGCTGCCCCATGAAAATACTCTGGGGCTTCAGTACAAAACCAGTACAAAAGGTCAGTTGTAGTTGAACAGCAAGGGAAGGAGCAGGAAACAGTGGCAACTCTGACAGAGTCAATGTTGTGGAGCGATAGGCCAGTGAGTTCCCATAGGAAAGAACAATGGATGATGCAGGATGCTGCTGAAGAGAATATGTCACAGAAAGATGCTCTGGAATGTTCTGTTGAAGGCCCGCAGGAAATGAAGAACAAAGAATGTAATCTCAGTTTAGAAGAAAATGATCTAAGGGAAGAGTTGCTTGATTTAATAGACATAGATAGACACATTAAGATCGATGAAAAAAATAGATTAGAGAAAGTCAGTAAGACCCAAAATATTACAAGTCTGAGAAAACAAATGAATACAGTGAGCAAGACTGCTAACAGAAGTTCATGTGACATAACAAAAGTAAATAGGATATATTAATGCGCAGCTAAATTAATAACAGATAAAGTCTTACAAAAAATACAGGGAATAAGGGAATGAAAGGGAAAAAAACAAATGTCATCATGAAAGTACTGAATAGAGAAAGCTATAAAGCAATTAAGATAGGAATTGTCACTGTTCGAACAGTTACAGAAGAGGGAAAGATACAACAAATTATACTTAGAAAGACTGAAGTGATAAAAGCAATGTGCAGTATTAGAACAGACCAGTATTTATTGTACACTATTGCAAATAATAAACTAAGATAGCACACACAGAAAAACGTACAAGATATATAGATAAATATAAAGTACAAAATAAGTAATTTAATGATGACCCAAAAAGTTTTATAGAGAACTGGGAAACAAAGCCGAAGGAATAGAAGCAGCACCAAAAAAAAAATAATAATAAAGATGGCAAATGGATAGAGGAAACTAAAGAAACAGTAAGAAGTTCAAATGTACAGGATATGAAGTGGGATGAAGTAACAGCCAGAGAAAATTAAACAAATTTAAGAAATGCTCCTAACTGGAAAAACCCAGGCACAGATGCAATACCTAACGTCTGGCTAAAAGTATTAATATAAACTGAAAAATAGAAGTCAAACTTCTAAGCCAGCAAAAAATGGCAATGACTAGGAAAAAATCAGCACAGTTGTAATAAAATAAGCGCTTTTGTAAAGTTTAATAACTAAACATCATCAGACAATTGCAGTAACAAAACACACTTGTTAAATACCCATTCATAAATCACGATTATAGAAATAGTCCCATGACTGAACACAAAAATCATTAATTCCCCATTCAACGAACCTCATCCTAATCCAAATTATCATTTGCACTAAGTTTTTTAACAATGTTAAATATGTTAGAAATAATTTTTAAAAAACTATTTTTTTGAAAAAACAATTTATAAGGTGTTTTACCATGCTAGACTTCTAAGTTTCAATATACAAGCTATAGAATACACATCATTCAATCCTGGCTGACTATAGGCATACAACCTAATTTGCCAGAATAATCCACATTGTTCCAACTATTTTGGGTAATGAAACCCCTCCTTTAGTAAGAAATGACATGGTGAGGGTTCATGAAAATAATGTTAACTTTTGTTTAACATGTATTACACCTTTTAGTCTTGATGCCTTTGAGATTAAACACATTTTAATTAAGAATTGGTGGTTGATTGCATCTAATGATTCCTTTTAAAAGTAAGGTTGAAGAAAAGCCTAGATTTATTTTCAAAAAGGGGCAGAATCTTAAGACTTTATTGGAATTTAGGAAACCAAAAGTTATGAGGTAACAAAGGATGTACAAATGTGAGGCATGTCCCTATTGTAAATGTATTGATGTAGGGAATTCATTTTTGGTCAGAGAGCACAAATACAAGTGAAGGGGTAGATATAATTGCAATTCAGCAGGTGTTGTTTATTTGGCTAAATGTCAGTCTTGTCCCTGTTTTTATATAGGGAAGACTGACCGTAAATTAAGAGAACACCCGTATGAACATCTGTACAGCATTAGGAAGGGTAAGTTAGATAATGCCCTAGCAAAGCATTTAGTAAGTCATCCTAGACATTGTTTTTTTTTTGTTTTTTTTTTGTTTTTTTTTTGTTTAAATTAATTGATTGTGTGGAGTATGATGAGAGGGGGAGACCCATGTCATTGAAATTGAAACAATGTGAATTATTCTGGCAGATTAGGTTGTATGCCTATAGTCAGCCATGATTGAATGTTGTTTATTCTATTGCTTGTATATTGAAACTTAGAAGTTTAACACGGTAAAACACTGTATAAATTGTTTTTTCAAAAAATTGTTTTTTAAAAATTATTTCTAACATATTTAACATTATTAAAAAAATGGAAAACAATTGCTCTAACAGTCCAACCAACACATTTACAAAGGAGCAATTGTAGAAGAAAGCTCGACTCCTTGGTAATACGTAATACACTTTATTCCACAGAGACTCCTATTCCTCCAAACACATTTATATGTAAATATACACATATTTAACATTATTAAAAAACTTAGTGCAAATGGTAATTTGGATTAGGATGAGGTTCACTGAATGGGGAATTAATGATTTTTTGTATTCTGTCATGTGACTATTTCTATAATCATGTGACTTATGAACAGGTATATAACAAGTGTGTTTTGTTACTGTGATTGTTCGATGAAGTTTAGTTATTAAACATTACGAAAGCACTTATTTTATTACGACTGTGCTGACTTTTTCCTAGTCATTGCCAGTTTTTTTGCTGTAAAAGTATTAACATCTTTACACACAGATATAGCTCTGAGTAAGAATTTATATGCACACTCCAAATGACACCAACCTGGTTAATAACAGGAAAAACGAAAATCCTTCTTAAAAGTAAACATGCAAGCTATCCTAAAAACTTTAGACTGATAACTTGCCTTCCAACAATGTATAAACTATACATTGGAATTAATGCTGTCAGAGTTTATAGTAATTTAGAAGAAAACTCAGTCGTGGCTGCAGATCAAAATGGTAACAAAATAAAGTCATATGGAAGAAAGGATCATTTGTTATTAAAGTCAGAATGGAGAATAGTAACAAGTTGAAGAATCTTAGTATGGTATGGATAGATTACAAAAAACATCTGACAGCATCCCACATTAATGGATAAAGGAATGCTTACAGATGTATAAGATGTACTGTACATTGATCAGTTAAATTACAGTGACTATGAAACAGTGGCAAACCACTTTATAGCTAAACCATGACAGAGAACAAATTATTATCCCAGGGACAAAAATCCAAGAGGGATATTCCAGGGTGACTCATCATTGTTCTTTGTCTTGATGCTTGGTTAACAGATTAAGTCATGGTTAGAATTTGGCTCCAAGAAAACATTGAATTGTAAATACTTTCCAGCTTCTTTGTGGGGATGATTTTAAACTGTATAATTTATCAGATGAGGAGCTGAAAGCACAGCTGGAAGTGATCAAAACCTTAGATGATATAAGAATGTTATGTGGTCTTGATAAATGTGCAAAAGTAACACTTAAAGCAGAAAAGCTTCAGCACAAAGGAAATGTCAGTCTGGGAATGTGATATAAAGGAACTTGAGCGGGAGGGAGTATATATATATATATATATATATATATATATATATATATATATATATTTAGGTTTTACCTCATTATCATGCGTTCCGGCCCCAAAACCCGGACCACACCACAAAAGGAGGGGGTGTATCCATATTCATAAAGGATACCCACACCTCCAGGTTGGTGCCAATGCACGAAGCTTCGGAAACCATCCAGGTGCAACTAACCATAGGCAAAACTGCTCTACAAATTGTAGCATGCTACAGGCCACCCTCTCAAACTCAGGAACCCACACAGCCTTCCTGAAGACACTGGAGGGTATAAATGTATCTCCAAACAACATCATATTGGGTGACTTCAACTACCCGAATATAGACTGGGAACATTACTCAAGCCCTAACTTTCTAGCCCAATGGTTCCTGGAGTTCATAAATTCAAATGCCATGGAACAGCTAGTCACTGTTCCCACGAGAGGAGAAAATATACTATATCTCATTATCACAAACATGGGGAGAAAATGCTCCACACGGGAAGTATATCCCTCATTGGTGAGATCTGATCATAAACTAATCTCACTGGAAATCCACATCCCGCCCCCACCCCAAACAAAAAAGACCACAGTGAAGAACTTCTCTAAAGCAAACTTCACACTACTCAAGACTGGTGTGGTATCCTTCAAGGCCCCTGAGCCAGTGGAAACCACAACCCAAGCTGAAGCCCTTACAAATGCCTTCTATGAACACCTCCAGGACTGCATGGATCAGGCAATCCCAAATAAAACCAAGACTCTTTCCACAAAGGGCAAACATCTAGTCTGGTGGACCCCAGCCATTAACAAACTTTACAATAAAAGGAGAAAGCTATTACATGATAGAACAAAATCCATAAAAGGGAAGTCACCCCTGATCATTATTAGTAAAAAAATACGAGCACTCATAAAATCAACTAAGGCCAATTTTGAGAGAAAAATTGCCATGGATTCAAAGGACAATCATAAGGCCTTTTCAGCTATGTTAGGAACCTGGGTGGAAACTCCCAGATATGCTCAGAATTAGTCCAAAATGATACAAAAATCACTGAACCCACAGATATTGCCAACATACTGGCAGACAGGTTCAGTGCAAACTTCACCCCTCTCCCCTAAAGGAGAGATAACTATCCCGGAGTGTAGCCTCCCAGACATCTCAAATGCGCAGGTGTAAGCTGCTCTCTCTAAAGCTAAAAACACAGCATCAATGGGACCGGATGGTGTCCCTGGCTGTGTGCTACAAGAGCTAAATGAGGAATTAAACCCACACATAAGGCAGCTGTTTAATCTCAGCCTTACCACAGGATACATGCCCAAGGAGTGGCGTACGGCAACTGTGGTCCCACTCCACAAAGGCGGTGCCTCTACGGACCCTGGTAATTACCGCCCCATAAGCTTAACAAGTCTAGTCTGCAAAGCTATGGAGAGGATCATAATGGAGCTCATAAACAAAGATATAGGGGACTTGCAGACATTGGACCCGACCCAGTTTGGCTTCGTCAAGGGAAGATCATGCCTTTTGAACTTGGTCGACTTCTTCGAAACAGTCACCAAGGCCATTGATGAGGGAAGGCAGTCCATACAGCCTACCTTGACCTTGCAAAGGCTTTCAACACAATACCCCACTCGGGTACTGTAGAAAAACTTGCCAGCTTAAATGTAAACCCATATGTCACAAGATGGGTTGCAAACTGGCTTAAGGACAAAACCCACAGGGTTAGAGTTGCTGGCGCTATGTCAGACTCCAAGCGGTCACAAGTGGTGTCCAACAGGGCTCGGTCCTTGGCCCCTATTGTTCGGCATCTACTTCTCAGAAGTACAGGCCAACATGGGAGGACTTTGGCTGACAAAGTTTGCAGACGACTGCAAACTGGGCGCCATAGTGGAAAGTGCATCGGACACGGATATCCTTCAGAAGGGACTCACGGAAACAGATAGCTGGTGCCAGAGCCATGGCCTGAAGTTAAACACCAAAAATGTATAGTCATACCCTTTGGGAAAAACAAGGTAACCCCAAGCTACCATATAGGTGGCAATCCACTAAGCACAGAAGAGGTTATCAGGGACCTGGGGACCCAGGTTGACAGTGGCCTTTCTTTTGACACTCACGTTGCTAAAGTGGTTAGAAAGACCTTCTACATTGCCCACCTGATCATGAAGGATTCACATCCAGATCTAGTGAGGTCATTGTTCCCCTGTACTCTTCACTTATCAGACCAATGATCAAGTACAATGCCCCATTCGGGATGTATCTCACCCGATATCTGCAGCAATTGGAGAGACCCCAAAGGTTCCTCACCAAAAGGATAAAGGGACTCCAAAATCTGTCATATGCTGCCAGATTGAAGAAACTCCAGCTCTATTCAGTCGCATACCGTCTGCTCAGAGGTGACATGTGCCTGACATACAAGGCCATGTCCAACCCGGAATTAATGGACATGCTCCACCTCAAAAAATCCAAATCCACCAAAACCACTAGGGCAAGTGACGTAAACCTTAGCAGGGATATAAGTAGGACATATTGGAGGGATACATTTATCACTCAGAGACTCCCTATGCTGTGGAATAAAATCCCGGTCCATGTGAGGCAGAGCACCTCGCTGGCTCTGTTCAAGAGAAATCTTGACCTGTGGATGGGAGATCGAAGGTTTACCTCGGGAATCATCTCTGTGTCACTGCTGGACAGAGGCACAACAAACTAATGGGCACAGTATTTTTTCATATAAAGGGTGGTGTAAGCCACAAAAATTTGGGCTAGGCTTATAAATGCCTTAGGGCAGATAGCCTAGTATAAACCTATGAACCTATGAACCTATATTTGGGAATTAATGAAGGATTGAAAGTAAAATATGAATAAATGCAAACAAACGTCAGTAAGGAATATTTTAGAAGACTAAAATTAATACTGAAAACAGCCCTGACATCTAGGAACAAAGTCCAAGCTATAAATCAAATTTGCTCTTCCTGTTCTAACTTACAGTTTTGACTGGCTCCAAAATCAGCTCAAGATCAGCTGGACAGGAAAATAAGAAAAATGCTTCATGCTTATCAAATAATATATAAAAGGCAGTGTATACCAAGGTTATATGTTGCTCATTCTGAAGGAGGTATGGGCCTTATCGAAACTGATTGCATGTACAGATGTGCAATCATAGGACTGCATACATATCTGCTGACCTTATCAGATGCAAACATAGTGAAAGTTTTGATACATGAAGAGAACAAGTCTAAGATGACCTCCATGCTTAGTTTAGCAGTCACATATCAGTACCAAGCAGGAATGAAAACCAAAGCAGAAGTAGATAAAAACCAGGTGGCAACTGAATGCACCACAAAGAAAATAAAAATATAAAGAGAAAGATCAAAAGAAGACAGAAGTAAAGGCATAAATATAGTTGCAAGTATATACATCTCCTGGAACAACCTCATGTTGAGCAGGCTCTGATGCAGAAATAGTTAATGAGAGGTGAATTTAAACCAAAAGATGAAAGGTTAGTATTGGCAGCCCAGGACAGCAGACCACATACACATTAGTTTACAAAGTACATTGAGGACATGGGAGAAACAGTCAAATGCAAAACTGGAAACAGTCGCACATCTTGTTGCTGAGTGTGATACACTAATGGCAGAGGGCCTGTATACTGAAAGGTATAACAATGAGGCAAGACTGTCGCATTGGGGGTTGTGTAAACATTACGATACTGACGTAGCTGAGAAGCATTGGAAACATGAGCCAGAAAGTATTATAGAGAATGATGAAGTTTATATCACATGAGATTACCCATTACCAACAGTTCAAAAAAATAGATGTCAGAAAACCGGATATAGTAATCCATGAAAAGCATACAAAAGTAGCACTGATCATTGAAATTGCTACATCCAGTGACTACAGTGTCTTATGAACAGAGAAACATAAAGTTATAAAACCCAAGATTTGCAGGCATAAATGATAGCAATGTGGAAGGAGGATACCCAGATAGTTGTAACAGTAGTAGGAGCAATGTTTCTCATAAGCAAGAGTTTGCAGTCCTATTTAGATAAGCTACCGGTGCATGTAACTCTATATGAGTTATAGAAGGAGTCAATTCTGGGCACATTGCAGGCTCTGCAAAGAACACTTTCAGCTAACATCAAAGACTGAAACAATACTAATTTCACAAACTTTAATCATACTTTTGTAACCACACAAAAAGAAGATAAAAGATCAGGAAGATAGATATGTTGTAAATTTATCTGGCAATTCTTTTAAAGATGTTGAGATGCCTATATTAAATAGGGGTTTGAAATACAACCCCTCTGTTCTACCTAGGCTTTATGAGTTAAAAGGTGATTTGTTTACACTAGTATGTAAAATGTATATGTCAGAGTTCGTCAGTGCTATTAATGAAGTTGAGTATAGACAGTGGATTGATGAAACTGTGTCTTCTAGTGATGATAGCTATTACTCATGTGATTCAGATATGGAAATTAATGCTTATAGCAAGTTAGATACCACAAAAGTGGTGTGTAAAAGCACATGTATGCCGATATTTAAAAACAAGAGTATACAGCAATTTTATCATGCATTTAATTTTGTTTTAGAAAAGGAAGTGTGTGAATTTAACAAAAATATGAAAGCATCTAATGTGTCCAAAAGTGAATGGATCAAACTGAAACATTTGAGTAATAATGACCAGTTAGTATTCAAACTCTGATAAGGAAGGGAAATCAGTAGTAATGAAGTCTAATGATTATTATAAAATGTGCATGATACATCTGAACAATGAACAGGTTTATATAAAAGAGTGAATTTCATGGTTTATGAACAAGCTAAGAAAGATTATGAAGATTTATTACACAAAGGAGTGCGTTTAAATTATTTAACAGCTTCTGATGTTACCAACAAATGTTCCAGCAAAAATAGTACTATGGCAGCATTTTGTTGTGTCCCTAAGATACATAAGGACCTAGAGAATCCACTGGGATGTTCCTGGAAAAGCTGAGAGAAGTCAAATGGGACAAGGATATGCAAGGATAGTGTTAGATGTTACAAGCCTCTATACAAATATACAAC
Organism: Protopterus annectens; assembly: GCF_019279795.1. Classification (NCBI taxonomy): domain Eukaryota; kingdom Metazoa; phylum Chordata; order Ceratodontiformes; family Protopteridae; genus Protopterus; species Protopterus annectens. Next base: position 357,977,519 of record NC_056743.1, on the reverse strand, counting down.
ATACATTTGGGATGGAGGCTTTAGATTATTTTTCGGGAGACTATCCCAGAACACAGTATATCAAAGAACTTATTTATTTTTGTTTGACATATAACATCTTTGAATTTGATAGTAATTTATACAAGCAGATGCAGGGAACAGCTATAGGGGTGGCTTTCGCCCCCATGTATGCTAATCTTTTCATCATGGGCCTGGCAGAAAATACTCATATATATATATATATATATATATATAGAGAGAGAGAGAGAGAGAGAGAGAGATGTTTTTTCTATAAAAAATACATCAAGAAATACTTCAGGTTTATAGACGACCTTATATTTATTTGTTAAGAGGGACAGAGTGAGGTACAGTTGTTTATCAAATATTTGAATGAGAACAGATATCTTAAAAGATATGATGGTTTACAGGAAGGAGACTGCGGTGGTGGTGCTGTGGTAGCGTTGTTGCCTTACAGTTAGATGCTGCCCATTCGATTCTCAGTTAGAGCGTCTTCTGTGTGGCGACATGCATGAATGGGCTTTGAAGGTTGTGTGTTAGGCCCGGCAAGCCACACATAAAAATCTACTGCCAGTCATTAGCAGACCGGAGTTCTGCTGTGGCAACCCCTAACCGGGAAAAGCCGAAAGACACAAACAAGACACAAACATGGTTTACAGGAAGGAATATCAGTGAATTATTTGGGCATCTCTTTAGAAGGCTTGGGAAGTGACGATATTAAAACCAGGATATACAGGAAGTTTGAACAACCAAATTATGCTACAGTTGTCACCCTGAACATACCCTGGCATCTATTCCCTATGGAAAAATTTTAAGAATAAGTAGGCTATGCAGTGATGTACAAGAGTGTGAAATGGAAACTAAACAGACAGTAACTATGTTCTTAAAGTGGGGATATGATGAAAACGTAGATAAGGATAGTTATGATAGATTGATTAGAGACACAAATAATGTTGTTGATAATAGGAGAGGGAATATTAATAGGAGAACATTTAAAGATTTTGCCGCAGGCAAGAACCTATTTTATGTTTCAAAATATACATTATTTTCATTTAAACAGGAGAAATTGTTAAAACATTATTGGAACACAGTGAAAAGGGAGGTTGCTTCCCTCGAGGATGTAAAATTAAGATTTTCTTATCAGAGGGGATGCAACCTCAAAGATTTTTTGATACATGGTACTTATAGGAAACCCCTGGAAAATAGAATTAAAGAATTGGCCCATAGAGACACTAAATCCTGTGGAAATTGTACAATATGTAAATATGTAGCCAAAACGTTTGAAATTATTAATGGTATAAAGTTTCTGGTACAAGGTTGTTTTACTTGTAGACGTGTTGGTATTATTTATGCAATGAAGTGTCCCTGTGGACGTTTTTATATAGGAGAAAGTAAAAGGAGTTTAGGGGGGAGGGTTAAGGAACAAATCAGGGATGTTAAAAATAATGAAGATTATTAGTCCCATAGCAGAACATTTTAACAAGATGCATCAAGGGGATTTTAGTAGTTTACAAGTGTCAGTGTTAGAACAAATCAAATCCAGTTTTTTAAGTGAAGATACAATTAAATACCTTCTAAGAAAGAAGGAATCAATTTTTATATTAAAATATAACACACCCCAACCAAATGGTATGAATAAGGAGTGTAACTGGAATAGTTTTATTTGAAATGTATATTTTTTAAGACAAGCATTTCATGTTACTTGATTGTATTATTGAATAATTGTCTTGTTAATTGGATGATTGTTTGTTCTCTTTTAAAATAAAAGTAGTCTATTTTGTAGTTGTATTTACTCTGTAAAGGCTGTGTTTTCACCGAGGAGCTAAGAGGATTGATTTGGTATACAATAAACAAATTTAGTTTGGGAGGATTTTGGTTCCTGGTCTTTCGTGGTGGATTTTAATCATACTTTTACTTAGGAATGGGATCCATTCCAGCCATGGTATTAGAAACCCAAAGACTTAGAGAATAAAAAAATAAATAAATAAAACAAAATAGGAGGAGAAGTTCACAGCGGGCTTAGCATTTTAAAAGGCGCATATTGTGTTTCCCAGCTATTCTTTTTAAAATAGCATTTTTTTTACTGCAAATAATAAAATCCCACAATAATGAATTCATGACTCGTATCCAAAACACCTGGATTTTTTTAAAGATGCCCATATTTTCAGAGGGGAAAATCAATTCCCACCTCTTAGAAATCACAATGAGTCACTCGGGATCTGCATCGTATCAGGTAGTCCTATAAGAGTCGTACTATGATAAGTGAAACTCTCAGCCAAAATCAAATAGAAATCATATAGATGACAGCTGTGTCGTGTTAGTAAAATGCAGCCCTGTACTAATGACTGGATCCACAACAACTATTTCCATTCGCCAATAGTCTTTGTGTGCTCATTCTTTCATTCACAAATCTCATACTAAAATGACTATAGAACAACTACATGCCAATAATATCCATATGACCTTTCTAGATGACTGCATAAAATGTGGAATGCCGCAGTCCAGCAACATCCTAAACTACTCTTATCTATTACAATCCATAGCTCCTCTCACAAAAATCCATCTCCAACTTTTACTTTCTGCAAGTAATGATTAACAGAAGACAAGGCATGATGGGAAGTGTAAAAAGCCAGATTATTAAATAAAAGTCAATGACACAATGAATAAACACTGCAGGTAAAAAACAACTAAAGCCAGCTAAATCAAGCCCTTTTCCATAAAAGTTCAAACAATCCCACATTCAGCAATGCAGCCAGTAATGCAGATTCAGCAGGGACCAGCAAGCAATACAGATCCTGGTTTCTCACTCATGCAGTGTAAGTCTCCCCAAATCCAACATCTGCATAAAGGTATTAGAAGCTGAGATGTCTTAAGACTCCTTTGGAGAATATGTGCAATGGTGCTGGTAATATTGCCAAAGAATTTCAGCAAAATGTTGAGAGTTTTCTGATAAAATTGGGATGAACCAGTGAAAACCAGTGGGAATTTACAATCACTGTCAAATGTTTGTACAAATGTTAAGAGCCACCTTTCATTTCAAATGCAGTAAGTGTTGTACTTAGTAATGTCTATGCATTGTCCTATGCAGTGATGACCAAGTATTTTGAGTCCCCCTCACACTACATATATGACCATTCACATGTGCACACTCAAAACAGGGTCTCTCTTCATGAGAATACATATTCCATTATTCAGTCACATATCTACCAGTATATGCTTTCACTTTGTGTTTGTCACTCTGTACACTAGCTAAGAAGGTTTCATACTTCAACCACCATCAACCAAACTCTAAAACAAAATCAGTGTTTGAGTATGATAGATCAGAATTTGAACTCATGCTTTAATTTCACTTTTTAGCAATTTCTGGTGTGTATTTATGTCCAAATAAATTGTGAGTTTTTTCACAATAAATCAATCAGAGGGGAGGTGAAGGCACTAACATTTTTGGTAAAACTTGCATTTGCCATGTCTAACAAACTAATTATGTGTTTTTCTTTTACTAGGTCAGGACATGCCCTATAATGCTTAAACCCAATATGGATCTCATGACTTCCCTTTATTGAAAATATTAAATCATAAAACACAAGATCTGATTTGGCAGATTCGCATTTCTCTTTAAATAAGAATATTCTAGAATAGACATACTCAGTCACTGTGCCATGACTGTGCTTTTCTTGCTGGATTTCTAACCTCCTCTCCATTCTTGTTGTCACAACCAAAATGTTATATTCTTAAAAATGTTTGTTAAATTCCAAGTCCAGATAAACAAAACTTGATTAATACCAGCATTAAATTTCCCATACTATTCCAAACAATATCATATCCATATGTTTAACATTTTCTCCCTTTCTCGTCCATAAAAACGTACAAGATCATATTCATATTTACATCTTTCACCCTTTGCATGCTTTCTAATCATTTGTTACATATCAATTTCTGGGTCTACTTCTAACTACTGAAATACTACTTACCCAAATCTCAGTGAGACAACAAGAAGAAACAACACGAATTCCCCACAAATTAATTTAATGTAGAAATCAGTCTTAGCGCCTCGGCCACAACAGCCTTCCAAGGCTGTTGTGGCCAAGGTGCTAAGACTCATTTCTACATTAAATTGATTTGTGGGGAATTTGTGTTGTTTCTTCTGGTTTTTAGTCTTTTTTAATACTAATTTTGGTTGTTTTTAGATTGAGACAACAACCCTGACCGTTCACTTAAACAAATGTTCACATCATCAGAATTTTAAACAGGGAAAGGAGACACTTTTCCAACATGGGAAAATTTGCCCTTTTCCCCACTTAGTGCGATCTTGGAGTTGGTATATATAGTTGGGGTGGTGTGGGGGTGCAGAACCCACACTGGGGAGTATGGGGGCAGAGCACTGGGTGGTTTTGTCTTGACATAGTTCAGTGTGTTGTTGAATGTTGGTCAAGTGCCTCTTTTCCCTGTTTAAAATTACAGTGATGCGAATGTTTGTTTAAGTGAATGTTCTGTGTTGTTATCTCAATTTAGTGAGATTCGGGTTAGTGGTATTTTGGTAATAGATTAGGATGAGAAATATACTCATTAGTTGCTGTGCCCTCTGTCCAGCAGTGATAGAGAGATGATTCCCAACTCTACGATCTCCATCCACCCGTGCTGATTTCTCTGCTCAGACAGAGGTCAGAGAGCTCTGCCTCACATGTGGACTGGGATTCCTTTCCATAGGTAGGAGTCTCTGGGTGTCTAATCGTCCCTCCAGTCCCTCCAAATTTTGTAATTGTTGAGGCTTAAGTTCTCTTTCTCTCGTGGTTCCTTATTTCTTGGATTTTTTGGGGTTTTGAGGGTTAATCATGTTGGACATGGCCTTGTTGTATGGGCACCTATCACCTCAGGAGCAGACGGTATGCACTGAATAGAGCTGGAGTTTCTTCAGCAGTGGATATCATGACATATGTTTGAGCCCCTTTATCCTTTTGGTGAGGAAGGAACTCCAACTTCTTCCAACTGCTGCAGGTGTCGGGCAAGGTACATTCAATGGGGCATTGTACTCAATCATTGGTCTGATATATGTGAATGACAAGTAAGATGACCTCTCCTGATGATCATGATGTGAATTCATTCTGAGTGGGCAATGTAATGTAGAGGGCTAACCAACCACTTCAAAAGAGTAGTTTCAGTACATTACTGTCTTTAGGTCCCTAACTCCTGGGTCCCTGTCCTGAGCTTAATGGATACCTATGTGGTAATTAGATATTACCTTGTTTTTCCTAAAGGGTAACCTATACATTTTTTGGCATTTAGCTTAAGGCCCATGGCTCACATTGAGTTATCCATTTCTATGAGACCTTTCTGGAGGATGTCTGTGGTTCGATGGAGTGTGCTGGTGCCCAGTTTGCAGTCATCTGAGACATATGGGTTTACATCTAAGCTGGTGAGCTTTCTATGATGCCAGGAGTGGGTTGTGTGTCAAACGCTTTTTAGGGGGTCAAGGTGGGCTGTGGTGTGCTCCCTCATCCTCTCATGGCCCTTGTTTGTTTGAAAAAAAGTCAAAGTTCAAGAGGGCAGGATCTGCCCTTTTGACAAGTGGTTGGGATCCAGTCCAGTGTCTGTAGGTCCCCCCAATGTCTTTATTTAAGTGAGTTCCATTATGATCCTCTCCATAGCTAGACAAGGCTCGCTGCCTCGGGGGGCTTATGGGTTCAGGGGTCCAGAAGCACCGGGCCTTTGTGCCTTTTGTGGGCCGTTAGTCATCAGCATTCTTTCAGCCATTCTTAAACCTATGTAAAAGGTAAACAGCCTAAGATTAATGTGTGTGTTATGTGTGAGATTGAGTGAGTAATAGCCACATGCCATCGACACCGTCCATTGACAGAGCTTTTTTGCTTTTTTTTTTTTTCTCACCTGGGCATCCTGGAGCGTTGGGGAGATGTTTGGGGATCCGAGGGGGAGGGATAGGGATTTTTTGGGGGGGGAGGGGGGAGAGAAATTTTCTGAACTCCTGTCTGCCAGTGTATTTTCCTGTTGTCTGGGTCACTGAAGTTATATATTTTTTCAATTTTTTCTAACATATCTGCATAATCTGGGAGTTTCCACTCCATGTTTAATTAGCGGCTTTTCTCTCAAAGTTGATGTGTCCTTGTGTCATAGCCATTTTTCTCTTGATGGTTTAGACTTCTGGCATTGAGCAGTATTACCCTTAGTTTTCTCATTTTGTGTTTTCTAGGTAGGTGTTTTTCATTTGAGCCTTGCCTAAAAAAAGGCACTATAGGGGTGTGGAAGCCTTTGCTCCGGAAGCCCAGGGTGACAGGTGGGTGCAAGCCGTCAAACCGCGGCTTGCGTGGCTTGTCAACATGTCATCCAGGCGTCCCAGGCATAGAATGACACCAGTAATTTAGCCAATTATTAAAATTATCATTTTGTCTCTGTATTGTGGCATCATTCTTGGTGAGGGTAGGATACTGAGGTGGGTCAGGGTCATACCGTCCTGGTCATACCAGCCCACGGGCTACATAATCTGAGAGCTCACTCTATGTCTCTTTTCATGTAGTCAAGGGACACCGTGGGTCGCACAATGACTGAGTCATAGTAATGAGAGGTAGACACCTATTTCCTCACCTTTTTTCACTCTTTCACAAAATAAAAATACATGCTTTGATGGCTCTATTTTTTGCAAAGCAAACATAATCTTCATGGTAATACTTTAAATGCTATATTTCCATTCCCAGACAATTTATCTCCATTTCCATAAAAAATCTTGGCAAACTTCTATATGTTTATCTACCTTTTTTAGTAGAACATTATTGTCTAAGCCTTCTCATGGAGTCATGGTATAAAATTACCTTATACTGTTCTCACAAAATTTCTTTCATTTTCTGTCACAGTAGTTTCAATAAAATAATGTTAGATGTTATTCCTCTCATCCTATGATCAATAACACCTTCTTTTTTGTTTTTCAAAAGTTCTCCATAAATCATTCTACCTTTCTTCAATGATTTTGGCAGTCATTTAATTCTCTTCACTTATTTTACATTTCAACTTCCAACAAAGTTTAATTGAAACTGCATATACTATTAGCTTAATCAAACCCAAGCCTCCTTCTTTATTCTTAAAATACAGCACTCTCCTTTTGAAAGTATTTAACTTAAATCCTCAAATTACAGAAAATACCAATTGCATAATTTCCTTTTCTTTACCAGATGACATCACGTAAACCCACATTAGCTGTGCTATTTTCTATTTATCAGTCGAGGCCCGGGTTAACAATGACCACCACCAGTACTGTTGGCAAAAAGGGTGCTGGAGGAAATTGGGCTACTGTTGGTCGAAGGAGGAAAAGAGGGGGAAGACATGCCTGAAGGCAAGTAAAGGCTAGGACTGTGATAGTGAGTGTCAAAACTTTGAATGATGGCAGTATGACTGGTATAGGGAGAGAGCTAGCTGATATGCTGGACCAAAGGAAGGTTGGTATATTGTGTGTGCAAGAGACCAGATGGAAGGGGAGCAAGGTTAGGTGCATTGGAGGCGGGTTCAAATTATTTTTTCATGGTGTGGATGGGAGGAGAAATGGCGTAGGGGTTATCCTGAAGGAACAGTATGTTAAGAGTGTTTTGGAGGTGAAACGAGTGTCGAGCAGAGTGATGTTTATGAAGCTGTAAATTGATGGTGTAATGATGAATGTTGTTAGTGCATATGCTCCACGAGTTGGGTGTGCGATGGATGAGAAAGAATAATTTTGGAGTGAGTTGGATGTAGTGGTGATGACTGTACACAAGGGTGAGAGACTGGTGATTGGAGCAGATTTCAATGGGCATGTTTGTGAAGGGAACAGAGGGGATGAGGAAGTGATGGGTAGGTATGGTGTTAAGCAAAGGAATGCAGAAGGTCAGATGGTAGTGGATTTTGTGAAAAGGATGGACATGGCTGTGGTGAATACATATTTTAGCAAGAGGGAGGAGCATAGGGAAACATACAAAAGTGGAAGAAGATGCACACAGGTGGATTATATCTTATGTAGAAGGGCCAGTCTGAAGGAGATTGGAGACTGTAAAGTGGTGTCAGGGAAAGTGTAGTTAGGCAGGATAGGATGGTGGTTTGTAGGATGAAATTGTTGATCAAGAAGAGGAGGAGGAGTGTGAGGGCAGCACCAAGGATCAAATGGTGGAAATTGAAAAAGGGTAATTGTAAGGTGGAGTTCAGGGAAGAGTTAAGACAGGCCCTGGTTTGCAGTGAAGAGTTACCAAATAGCTGAGCATCTACAGCAGAGCTAGTAAGGGAGATGGCTAGAAAGGTGCTTGGTGCGACATCTGGACAGAGGAAGGAGGTCAAGGAGACCTGGTGGTGGAATGAGGAAGTACAGGAGAGTATACAGAGAAAGAATTTGGTGAAGAAGAAGTGGGATTGTCAGAGAGATGAAGAAAGTAGACATGAGTATAAGGAGATGAGGTGCATGGCAAAGAGAGAGGTGGCAAAGGCTAAGGTGTATGAAGAGTTTTAGGAAAGGTTGGACACTAAGGAAGGAGAAAAGGACCTGTACCAATTGGCTAGACAGAGGGATCGAGCTAGTAAAGATGTGCAGCAGGTAAGGGTGATAAAGGATAATGAGGGAAACGTACTCAGAAGTGAGGAGAGTGTGTTGAGCAGATGGAAAGAGTACTTAGAGGGGCTGATGAATGAAGAGAATGAGACAAGGTTGGATGATGTGCGAATAGTGAATCATGAAGTGCAGTGGATTAGCAAGGAGAAAGTAAGGATAGCTATAAAGAGGATGAAGAATGGGAAGGCTATTGGTCCAGATGACACACCTGTGGAAGCATGGAGGTGTTTAGGTGAAATGGCAGTGGAGTTTTTAACTAGATTGTTTAATGAAATCTTGGAAAGTGAGAGGATGCTGAGGAATGGAGAAAAAGTGTTTTGGTACTGATTTTTAAGAATAAGGTGATGTGCAGAGCTGTAGTAACTACAGAGGGATTAAATTGATCAGTCACAGCATGAAGTTATGGGAAAGAGTAGTGTAAGCTAGGTTAAGAAGGGAGGTGATGATTAGTGATCAGAAGTATGGTTTCATGCCAGGAAAGAGCACTACAGATGTGATGTTTGCTCTGAGACTGTTGATGAGAAGTACAGAGAAGATCAGAAAGAGTTGCATTGTGTCTTTGTGGACTTAGAGAATGCATATGACAGGGTGCCTAGAGAGGAGTTGTGGTATTGTATGAGGAAGAAGGTGTCAGAGAAGTATGTAAGAGTGGTACAGGATATGTATGAGGGTAGTGTGACAGCACTGAGTCTGCGGTGGGAGTGACGGATGTGTTTAAGGTGGAGTGGGATTACATAAAAAATCAGCTCTGAGCCCTTTCTTATTTGCAATGTTGATGGACAGGTTGACAGACGAGATCAGACAGGAGTCCCCGTGGACTATGATGTTTGCAGATGACATTGTGATCTGTAGTGAGAGTAGGAATCAGGTTGAGGAGACTCTGGAGAGGTGGAGATATGCTCTAGAGAGAAGAGGAATGAAGGTCAGCAGGATTAAGCCAGAATATATGTGTGTGAATGAGAGGGAGGATAGAGGAATGGTGAGGATGCAGGAAGTAGAGGTGGTGAAGGTGGATGAGTTTAAATACTTGGGATCAACAGTTCAGAGTAATGGTGAGTGTGGAAGAGAGTACAGGCAGGATGGAGTGGGTGGAGAAGAGTGTCAGGAGTGATTTGTGACAGATGAGTACCAGTAAGCGTGAAAGGGAAGGTTTACAAGAGGGTAATGAGACCAGCTATGTTATATGGGTTGGAGACAGTGGCACTGACAAAAATGCAGGAGTCAGAGTTTGATGTGGAAGAGTTAAAGATGTTAAGATTTGCACTAGGTGTGACGAGGGTGGACAGGATTAGGAATAAGTATATTAGAGGGTCAGCCCAGGTTGGAAGGTTTGGAGCAAAGCCAGAGAGGCAAGATTACATTGGTATGGATGTGCTGAGGAGGGTTGCAGAGTATATTGGGAAAATGAAGCTGCCAGGTAACAGGAAAAGAGGAAGGCCTAAGATAAGGTTTAGCGATGTGGTAAGAGAGGACATGCAGGCGGTTGGGGTGACAGAGCAAGATGCAGAGGACAGGAAGAAATGGAAACAGATGATCCGCTCTGGTGACCCCTAATGGGAGCAGCCGAAAGAAGAAGAAGAAGAAGATGTGCTATTTTCTGGGTGTTGCATTGTTTCTCAAATATACCATTTTCCTTAAAGTATTATCTAAATGCTTTCCATAATATAAATTTCCTGTTTTTCATAATTAACTTTTCCCACTCCTTTTCAACAAATTTAACTTTTCCAGATTTTATACCTAACAACGTAATTTCACTTTTAAAAACTGTATAACATCGAAGCCACTACATCTCTCATTATGTTACTGTTTTCTTTGTTTAATGTTAATCCTTCATAATCTAACAAAATATTCAACTTAAATGTTTCTTTAATTCATGTCCTATTTGTTTTCTGCATCCAAAATAAACATTGGTAAACATATCAAGTTTCCTTTCATCCAGTATACACCTTTTCTCATTACATGTTGCATTTACTTGCTAATTCAGTCATAACTAATAAAAATAATAATCTGTTTTTTGGGGGTCTACTACTAATGCCCGAAACGACGATTCCCCGACGGAAAACTCACCGACGCCAGATGACCGACAGGTAAGTGTACCGACATTTGCCGACAGCGGAAGAACCGAACCGACAAGGGATCGCACCGACGGGCGGTAAGTGCAGCGGTGAGCCGGAATTAGGCCAGCCAGTAGTGCCCCAAGATGTGGGATGTCGGGTTAGGCCGTGGGAAGAGTTGGTACCGTGGTCGAGTTGGAGTATGGTTGTAAGCCGGGTGTATATGTGGAGTCAGTTTAGGTGTGGTTAAGTGACGGGTTAGGTGCAGGCAGGTAGGTGATGTGTGCTAGTGTCGAGCTGCAGCCAGGTGTGGCTGGGGGCTAGGAGGAGTTGGTGCAGGTAGGGTTAGTGTGCGTAGAAGGTCGGAGCTTGGGGTAGGGGTGGCTGAGGGTGTTGTTAAGTAGGTGCAGGTAGGTGTTAGTGTGGGAGAGGTGTCGGACCCAGGGTTAGGGTTTAGGTCAGGGCTAGTGTATGCTAAGTGTGTAGTCACGCTGTGTTTACGCCCGTGTGTGTGTGTGTATGTGTATCGTGTGTGTTGTTTTTTGTGTTGTGTTGTTTGTGTTGTGTGTCATCGGTGCCGTCAGTTTTGGTCATTCAAAGCGGGAAAATGGTAATGGTCGAAAGACCCGTCGTGTCATTTTTTGGGCATCCATGTCTTATACCTTTCAGTATTGGAATAGTTGAACATAACGATCCATTTACTAACATTAGAGCTTTACCATTTCATGTTATGTCAATCCATTTAATAACATTAGAGCTTTACCATTTCGTGTTATGGCATATGAAATGTAACCGTCCATGTACTAACATTCCCATTTCGTGTTATGCCATATGAAGCATAACCATCCATTTACTAACATTAGAGCTTTACCATTTTGTGTTATGTCATAAGAAACGTAACCATCCATTTACTAACATTAGAGCTTTACCATTTCATGTTATGTCAATCCATTTAATAACATTAGAGCTTTACCATTTCGTGTTATGTCATATGAAGCATAACCATCCATTTACTAACATTAGAGCTTTACCATTTCATGTTATGTCATATGAAACATAACCATCCATTTACTAACATTAGAGCTTTACCATTTCATGTTATGTCAATCCATTTAATAACATTAGAGCTTTACCATTTCGTGTTATGTCATATGAAACATAACCATCCATTTACTAACATTAGAGCTTTACCATTTCATGTTATGTCATATGAAATGTAACCATCCATTTAATAACATTAGAGCTTTACCATTTCATGTTATGTCATATGAAACATAACCATCCATTTACTAACATTAGAGCTTTACCATTTCGTGTTATGCCATATGAAACATAACCATCCATTTACTAACATTAGAGCTTTACCATTTTGTGTTATGTCAATCCATTTAATAACATTAGAGCTTTACCATTTCGTGTTATGCCATATGAAATGTAACCATCCATTTACTAACATTAGAGCTTTACCATTTTGTGTTATGTCATATGAAACATAACCATCCATTTACTAACATTAGAGCTTTACCATTTCGTGTTATGTCATATGAAATGTAACCATCCATTTAATAACATTAGAGCTTTACCATTTCATGTTATGTCATAAGAAACGTAACCATCCATTTACTAACATTAGAGCTTTATCATTTCGTGTTATGTCATATGAAGCGTAACCATCCATTTACTAACATTAGAGCTTTACCATTTTGTATGTCATATGAAACATAACCATCCATTTACTAACATTAGAGCTTTACCATTTCATGTTATGTCATATGAAATGTAACCATCCATTTAATAACATTAGAGCTTTACCATTTCGTGTTATGTCATATGAAATGTAACCATCCATTTAATAACATTAGAGCTTTACCATTTTGTGTTATGTCATATGAAATGTAACCATCCATTTAATAACATTAGAGCTTTACCATTTTGTGTTATGCCATATGAAACATAACCATCCATTTACTAACATTAGAGCTTTACCATTTTGTGTTATGTCAATCCATTTAATAACATTAGAGCTTTACCATTTCGTGTTATGTCATATGAAATGTAACCATCCATTTAATAACATTAGAGCTTTGCCATTTCATGTTATGTCATATGAAACATAACCATCCATTTACTAACATTAGAGCTTTACCATTTCATGTTATGTCATATGAAATGTAACCATCCATTTAATAACATTAGAGCTTTACCATTTCATGTTATGTCATATGAAACGTAACCATCCATTTAATAACATTAGAGCTTTACCATTTCATGTTATGTCATATGAAATGTAACCATCCATTTACTAACATTAGAGCTTTACCATTTCATGTTATGTCATATGAAACATAACCATCCATTTACTAACATTAGAGCTTTACCATTTCATGTTATGTCATATGAAACATAACCATCCATTTACTAACATTAGAGCTTTACCATTTCATGTTATGTCATAAGAAACGTAACCATCCATTTACTAACATTAGAGCTTTACCATTTCATGTTATGTCATATGAAATGTAACCATCCATTTAATAACATTAGAGCTTTACCCTTTCATGTTATGTCATGTGAACAGCACATCATCAAGAACTATCTTTTTCCCACTTACTACATGGGGTTGGGATGTTGCATCTCTCCACACTCCTACCTTCTTTGACTCTTGTAGGACTTCTGTCACAAAATCCATCCATATCTTGCTTGATGTCCTTGTTTCCTATTGTTTTCTTCCTATTTATTCTGTGTCTACTGTCTGTTATGAGTCCCATGTGGAGAATAAAGTGCTTTGACTGCCTTGTGGTTGCTTGGTTACCCTTTGTTCTGTTTCTTCCTAGTTTGCCTGATTCTTCCTCACCAAGTCTTTTGTTTTCTTGACATACGCCTGAACCATTGTAATCTGTTTTCTTTCTCTTTTTCTGCTATTAGAGCTACTTCGGCTTCTCCTCTGATGGCATTATATCTTCATGTGTCCCACAGTGTGCATCCTACTGTCCATCTCAGGTTCTTCACATGTATCATCTCTTCAATTGCTCTGCCTTCATTTCCTAGGTTTCTGTATCATACACACGTACTGGTTCCATCCCTCTTCTGTATTCTTTACTTTTCAGTTTCTTTGGCATTTTCCTGTCATACTCTACCCTTGACATTTTGTGCCACTTGGATGCAGCCTCTTTGATTTTAGCTTTGACCTCCTCATTCAAATTTCCATTCTCTTTAAATTCTGCACTTAATTACATGACGATGTGAACTTGTTTCACTAGTTTCCCTTTCATGTTAAATCTGATCTTCTTCTGATTTCCTCTCCATGTTGCTATGACACATGCCTTATTGAATCCCTTCAGTTAACCAACCGAATATAATTTTTTCACCATATTTTCAAAGTCTTATATATTCCCTATCCAGTTTCATCCTTATTAGGAAATAAATGTTCCTTAATTAACACTATATCCACTTATTCTAACCTATTTTTTAACTACTTCTAGTGCTTTTGCAAAGACGTATTCAATCAATTCCACATGTCCTTTTTCTTTATTATTTCTATATACGTCTCTTGCATCATTCTCAACAACTTTCACAATCTCCTGCTGTCTGTATACCATCTGTTTTTATCTTAGAATCTTATTTTGTTCATACAGTTTTCCTTCTTTACCAAACTATTCTGAACTGCTATTCTTCACACTGTGTACAATTTCCTTTTACACTTCATTCTCCTCTTGTGTTTCATTATATATATATATATATATATATATATATAGATAATTGCAACACTAAATACATGTTTTGTATTTATCCTTAAAAAAACATAATCTTTTCCAGGATTAGGAAAACCAACCATAGTAACATGATCATGCCATAAATGAGTCACTGCTTCTAACAGAATACTTTGATATATATTTTTTGATGTTAGTCTTTATTAATTTTCCTTCTCTTATCACTTATTCACTAACACCCACTTCTATCCCTTTAGCCCTGTAATATGAAAAACAGTAACATTACTACCACCCAAATCTTCTATATTTTGTGATCTTAAAAATAATTCAGTTTCAGTTTCAGCCAGGTCTTTTGTTCTATTTCCATTCTTTTTTTATTCCATATCTTTAATTTCCCCAATTAACTCATTCCCGCCAATGCAGCTCAGGGAGTTTGCACTGTAACTTCCAAAGGGCCTTTTGACAGAATCAAATTATGTCCTTGCATTTTAAACAAATGTTCATATCTCTGTAACCATAGAGGTTACTAAAGAAGTATAAATGACAAACTCTTCAGCACAAATTATTTTTATAGTGGTAGTATTCTTTAGACTCTAGATCTTAAAGTGAATTTTATAAGTCACAGTAAACACAGTAACTATTACATTTGTAATATTTTGTAACTTACAATGTCTCAGCAACCACTCAAGTTACACACATGCTGTCAGCATCATTTTATTTATCTAGCTGAAAGCCTTCATATGAAGCTAAGTAGTTCTGTCTGTGTTACTTGGTTGTTGAGGTATTTAAAAAATGTGACAATTATATCTATATAAATTAATATCATAAAAACAACAGTTAATATCCATTTACCTGCACTAGACAGAGATAAAGTATTACTGCAGTTAACTGCAAATGCACATGAGGTGTCACTCAGATGTAAGAGTTAATAACTTTTTCTATCTTGCCCAACTTTTCTTTTCATAGTCCTTACATCACAACTTAAATCTTGATCACAATTATATTCATATTCACAGTTATGTACGTTTTACGTCTTCAGACAATTGTTTTTCATCCATGTTAGAGCAGATATTCTAAAGTGGTATAGTCATATGCATAGTGTGAGTCCCCCCTCACACTCCATATATGACTATTGACATGTGCACACTCAAAACATGTGAGTCTCTTCATAAGAATACCTCTTCCCTTATTCAGTCACATATCTACCAGTATATGCTTTCACTTTTTGTTTGTTACTCTGTACGCTATTTAAGAATATCTCATACTTTTAAACAATCAGCATCAACTAACCTCTAAAAATGTCAATGTTTGAGTTGAAGTGGGATAGAACAGAACCTGAACTCCTGCTTTAATTTCAGCTTTTAGTAAGTTCTGGTCTATTTCTGTCCAAATAAATTGTGAGATTTTATCTGACAAAAGAAACCAATCGAAAGTGAAGTGAAGACACTAAAATCTTTGGTAGACCTTGTATTTGCTATGTCTAACAAACTGCTTGTATATATTTTTTTCTAGGTGAGGACATGCCGTATAATGCCTAAACCCAATTTGGATCTAGTAACTTTCCTTTATTGAGAATATAAAATCATAAAACACAAGACCTTATTTGTCAGAGTCACATTTCTCTTTAATTACTATCACAATATTCTAGAGTAGTTGTACTAGAACTCATATAATCACTATACTTGTCTTGCTGGATTTCTAACCTCCTCCCCATTCATCTTGTCACAACCAAAATTTTATATTTCTTAAAATGTTTGTTGAATTCCAAGTCTGAGATATTTAGAAAAATGTGGCAGATATATCTATATAAATTAATATCATAAACACAACAGTTAATATCCATTTACCTGCACTAGACAGAGATAAAGTATTACTGCAGTTAACTGCAAATGCACCTGTTAAGACATTATATCTCTCAGCGCCATTTTTCAGTCATCGCTAACAGTGCCAACTCTCCCATCAGTGTCCCCTAGCAGTGTGCACCAAGTAAGTTTTACTCAAGTTTTTACCTATGTTTGATATTCATATATCTGCCTACCTTGACAAATGTACATAGAAGCTAGGATACTACCTGCATTGCTACAGTTTTGTACTGTGTGCCATATGCTGCCAAATTATGTTAATTTAAATGTCTTTTTAACTTTACCTGATTTATTCCTTGCTATGTTATTTTATTCTGTAAGTGCCATGCACTGCCCTTTCTTCTGTATTATGTTTAAATGACTGTTTAACTTGGTTATATGGGCTTTTCTTTACTATGTTACTATGTGCCTTGAATACGTACTGCTATGTATATTTGTTAATCTGGAGCTTTTTTTTACCGGGCCTCTGCTGAAAATGGACCTGTGTCCAGTTGGACTGCCCTGATCAATAAATGTAAAATAAAATAAAAAAATAAATAAAGTTTAATAAAACAAAACCTAATTTATTCTGACATTCCACATTTCCCATACTATCCCAAATAATTTCAAGTATGTTTGACATTTTTCCAAACCACATAGATGCATTTAAAAATCTTAAGAAATGTAGTGTTATTTATGTATGCACATTTGTTATTGAATGAAGAAATCTTAGTGCAATACGGATTTAATAAATCTGACTTTAAATTGTACTCTAGTAGTCTGAACATATTGAAGTACACTTTAAAAGCTGGATTAATAGTAAGATAATCTTTTAATTATTTAATTATGTAATTGTTTGAAATTAATTGAATAATTAGAAAGATTAATTGTATATATAGGGACATACTTGTACTGTTAAAATGTTCCAACAGAAGGCAAGAAGCCGAGATACCAGAACGTGTAATAATGAAAGAAGTTCATGTTCTATCAGTGGTGTTCCCCTTTGTGTTCCTGTTCACTGATGTGGTTTGGAGATTTGCTGATACTTATACTTGTATGAATTGTTCATATCTTGGGACATGGAGACCACTGAGGCTTTGGTAACTACAGCCAGCTGTTCTTTTATGGATTTAATTGCTGACCATGAATGTAGATTTGCTTCAACAGATCCCTGGGGTTCCACATCAGAAAATGGTGAAATGGATAAATTCTGTTTGTTGGAGGGACTAATGACCAGGGAAGTAACCATTTTTTATGACAGCAAATTGCTTGAAAAGTATGTTTCATTAGATATCACCCTAAGGGGCCTCTGAATTGATCGGCTGCCAGGTGGTGATTTTGCCAACAATGAGGGTGATCTTCTTGCCGAGTGGAGGCAGGCCTCACTGCAATGTACTATTGCTTGGTTGTGGGTCCTGATCAAAAGGAATGCTTGAAACATGGAGAAACTGTGGGGGGAAATTACAACATTACAAGAAACACTTTTGAATGAAATCCCCACACAATGGTACAAGCAAATGTTTGATCAAGTCAATTCTAATGTGCAAAAAGCAGAAAATAACATAATTGAACATAAAAAGAAAAAAACATAATAGAAACATTAAAGACTTTGAAAGTGGTTCAATCTACATTCGTTCACATAGAGGGTGTGCTAATACTTATCGGAAGAGCAAAAGGTCAGTGTCTGAGGTCCGTGATTTGTCTATATCTTCAGGTGAACAGTTTTCAGGGAGAAAAAGTGTTTCTTTCGAGGAAGTTAATTCAGATGAGTCCCTGAATTCAAAAAACATGATGGGAGGGCAAGGACGGGCTCACCAACAACTCAGAGCAAAACCGGCAAGGAGAAAAGGCAACGGAAGAAACATGAAGAAGTAAGACTGTTTCATTTCAATGAATGTGTTAGTAATACATTCGTAAATGATGCTCATGACTTTTATGCTTCTCACAGTGCAGTGAAATACATTACTAATATACCTGGTGAACAAAATTGTGCTCATTTAACCCCTAAAACATCTGAAGGGGCATATGAAATGTGTAATATGTATGGGGAAAAGGGATTGTTTAATTTAAATGAAAATGTAAGTCGTAGATGTTTAAGTGATTCCCATGTTTCTTATAGCACAATGAGTAATGAAAACAATCTGAATATAGTTCAAGATGATGTTCATTTGAATTTTGGAATGCTTACAGAGGTTCAAGATTACAAAGCTGAAAATAATGTCATGAAAATTATTAATCTTATTGATGTTAGTATTTCTGACACTGTTGAAAAAGTTTTGCTTAGAGGTGCAAAATTTGTACCCACCAGAATTCCATCCTTGGCAGACATGATTACTGATGTTAAGAAATTTTGTCACAAGTTAAACCTTAAAATGTTTTTTCAAACTAGACAAGACATGTCTTTTGTAGATGTAGAAAATATTAGTGAATCTTCTCATGAAGATGATTTACTGAATTTAAGTACTTATGAAAATGAAATGTTTGAAACATGCGGGTTTGGGTGAAGGGAATCAAAGTGATGATTCACAAGGTAATATCTCATCTGAGCCATTTTTCAGAGAATATGAATGCTTGGAAATGCCCAAATTGACTTCAGATAGCAGTTTCATGGCCCCCAGGAGTAGTCAAGCTATTAATGTTTTGGAAAATTTAGTGTGTAAAAAAGTGGAAAATAGTTATGGTCAGTATGTAAAGAAATTTGAATCCTATAATTTAAGGAAGGAAGAATGGTTGGCCTTGCAGGAACTTAGATCAAATTTGAATGGGATAGTATTCAAAATGGCTGACAAGGGAAGCAATTGGGTAGTCACGAGTACTGCACAATATTTATTATTTATTTATTTGTAGTTTGTCTGCCAGGATCGTCCATTGGGACACTGGGGCCCGTTTTCAATGGAGTCCTGGGGAGAAAAGCTCCAGAAAGAAAAATACAAATAGATAATGAGAGGAGGTACAAATACAAATACAATGAAAGGAAACCACATACGTGAAATGCATTTCAGATAAGGCTGTTATACATAGCTGTGTACATGTATATATGTATGTATAAATATAAAGTTATACAATGTACACAGTATATTTTGGATATGTCATTTCCAGATAACACAATTCATTTAAGAGATGTACATAATAATTTGGTCAGTTCATGGTATAAGTCACATTGCCTAACATGTTAAAATACAATATTTTTTTTTACACAATAGTATTAACAGTTGGGATAGGTTTGTAATAGTCAATGGATTTATTGAGATATTTGGCAAAAACATAGTAAATGTAGTAGGTAGTAAACAAGGGGAGAAATAATAAACACAATTAAGAAGTGTGTACAGTCAGTGTTAGGTGGGATTGGAGCAAGAATATATCCATCTTGAAACAAGGTGGGAGTGCAGTGAGGTTTTGAAGAGGGGGAGACTATTGGTGGTGCAAATGTTGGGAGGGAGAGAGCTCCAGAGGCGTGCAAGAGAGGACATTAGCTGATTCCCTGCTGGACGTGCTGGCTTGTGCATTTTAATTAGGTTTTGGGAGTTGGATCTTAAGAGTCTTCCTGGTTTGTGCATTACAAATGTATTTGCAAGGGAGGGACAAAGGAATGGGTTTTGTACGAGCTTATGTGCTTGAATGAGTTGGGCATATGTGAGGAGGTCTGGTAGTTCTAGCCAATTCAGTTGGTGAAGGGAATTGCAGTGATGTGTAGCGGCTCTATGTCCTGCTGAAAATTTGGATATCTTATTGTAGCAGGTTGAGAGGTTTGATTTGAGGGAAGCTTGTAGGTTAGTAGGGATGGATGGGCCATATAAGAGGGATGGGATAAGGTATGTGTTGGCTAATGTTGCCATGGTGGTGGGAGAGAGAAAGCGTTTGTTGCGGTATAGCATACCTAGTTTTTGGTGGGTCTTTTTAATATTTGATCGCAGACGTTTGTCGAATTTTAGCTGATTATCAATAATAACACCAAGAAGTTTGGTATCTGAGACAAGTTCTGGGGTAGTGTTATTTTTGCTAGTTATTATGAAGGGTTGTGTGTTTAGGGGTAAGGTTTTGGAAGGTGTAGAATAATATGAGTTTTGTTTTGGTAGCACTGAGGGCTAGATGGTTATCGAGCATCCACTGTTTGGTGGCAGAGAAAGTGGCTTGAGTTAATCTATTGAGAGTTGTAAGGGAAGGGGAGAGGCAGATCATTGTAGAGTCGTCGGCGTATTGTATGAGGCTGGACTGAGGGATGGCATGATGGAAATCATTTATGAATATATATTAAATAGTAGGGGGATTAGAATAGATCTCTGGGGGCACCTGTGGATGTATTAAGGAAGGGTGACACAGCTTTTTTCCATTTAACTGCTTGTTGCCTGTTAGTGAGTTAGCTTGAGAACCACTGGGTAGAGGTAGGGCTTATGTTAAGTTTAGAGAGCTTGGTTAGAAGCAGGTTGCGGGAAATGGTGTTGACTGCCTTAGAGAGGTCAAGAAAAAGAGTGGATACAATGTGGCCAAGTCATGGGCTTTGTTGACTATTTCGAGGAAGGAGAGAAGGGCTGTGGAGGTACTATGGCCTGGTCTAAAGCCATGTTGTGTGGAGGTAAGAAGCTGGTTGTTGATCAGATAGGGTAAGAGTTGTTGGTGGACACACTTTTCAAGTAGTATGGAGATAGGGGACAGAATAGCAATAGGGTGAAAATTTGGGATGCCATTGTTCTTGCCACCTTTATGGAGAGGGATGATAAAGGCTTTCTTCCAATGTTGGGGGACATGGCTTTCTAGGATAGATCGATTTATTAGTATGGTGATAGGCAGGGCAATGACATCAGCAGCAGGTTTTAAGAAGTAGGAGGGGATTTCATCGGGGCCATTGGAGCCAGATTTTAGTTTTAGTAAATGTTTCTTTATGGTGGATGTGGAGATAGGATTAATGGTAGAAGGAGGGGGCTAGGGGCATGGTTTGCTGGATGGGGGTGGGTTGTTGGTGAAGGGAGTAGGGTGGGAAGGAATTGCAGAGTTATTGGTGAAGGATTGTGTTAGTTTGTTTACTAAGTCAAAAAAGAAGGAGTTAAATTGGGTTGCTAAGTCAAGGTCAGTTGCATCTGGGTTTGGGCAGGGGTTTTCTGGGATTCCGGGATGCAGGAGAGAAGAAATACCTTTCCAGTTTGAATTGGTATTGTGGTTGGCATGGAGGGTAGAGAGGTAAGTTTTGTGATCGGAGGTAATACGTTTTTTGACTTTATTACGTAATGTTTTGTATTCAGTAAGGGTGTTAGGGGTTCTTTGATTTTGGTAACGTCCCCATGCTTTATCTCGAAGTCTTTTGGTAGGTAAAGTGTTTTTAGTTAACCAGGGAACAGGGTTGCTTTTTATGCATTTAGTCTTTGTCCAGTTAATGTATTTAAGTGTGTTTATGAATGTTTCAGGGTTAAAGTTTTTTAGACATCTAGAGGATACATAATTGTGGGTTTCTTGTATTGAAGAAGGAAGGCGATGGGTGATGGTAGGGAAATGGTCAGCTAATGGGTCTGGTAGAGTGCCACTATGTGAGATATAATGCGGATGTACCAAATAAAGTTTGCCCGGCTCAGGGAAAGCCAATTCAAAAAAAGTAAAGCCAGCAAAACTTGACCCAGTTCAAAAAATTGAAATTTAATTCATAAATCCATAGAACAGCAAGAATATGCACAGACCGGTTTCGGCTGGTATCACATACACAGCCTTCATCAGTGTAACAAAGATTTTTGTGTATCTTTGGTAAAAAATAGATATATTGATTCGGAGAATCATGAACTAACAATTGATGCATGAGATTAGTGTCAATGATACCAATTTCTTTGGCATGTGAAAGAAATTGCTCAATTTCTTTCTGAAATCTAGAGGTTGGATTAATAACCATTTTAACATAGTATTTTTCATTGGACAATTGTCTGAGAGCTTCCTGATTATAATAATTCCAATCCAAAACAACAGCACCCCCCTTATCTGCTGAAATTACTACAATATCATGATCATGTTGAATGTTTCTGATGGCTTGTTGTTCTTGAATGATTCTTCGAATCAATATATCTATTTTTTACCAAAGATACACAAAAATCCCACACATCCTCCGGGAAGACCAATTGTTTCAGGTAGGGGTTATATCACCGAACCCCTTTCACTTTTTTTGACTGACAGGCTAAAACCTCTCCTAACACTCATTCGTTCACGTTTACGTGATACTACCAATTTCCTGCAGATTATCAATGATACACAACTGGATCCGGATTGGTGGAAGTGTACTTTTGACATAAGTGCATTATATACAAATATTCCTCATTCTGGTGGCTTAGAAGCTTTATCTTTTTGGTTAGATGCTTCGAGATTATATTCATGTGAATTCAATGAATTTCTTTTGGATATGGCATCTTATGTTTTGAACAACAATGTCTTCTTCTATCAAGATGTCTGCTACTAGCAGACCAAGGGTACAGCCATGGGTTCAACTTTCGCGCCCATTTATGCAGACCTTTTCATGGCCTATGTAGAGAAGGATTTGATTTATAACTCTGAACGCAATATTTACTTGGAACATCTTGATATTTGGAGAAGATACCTTGACGATTGTTGGGCAGTTTGGAGGGGGGAATTAGATGAGCTGTATAATTTCCTGGCATATCTCAATAACAATCGATGGGGTATTGAGTTTACTTTACACTATGATCATGACAATATTACTTTTCTTGATGTTTTGATCAACAGATTACCTGATGACAGCCTAGGTACCAAAGTATACAGGAAATACCCGGAATATAATACCATTCTACATGCTTCCAGCTTTCATCCCCCACACATATCCAAAAATATTCCAAAGTCTCAGTTCATCAGACTTAAACGTATTTGCTCTGATGAAACATCCTACCATGAACAAAGCAAGGATTTGACTAGCCGCTTCAGGAACAAGGGATACAAGATGGGCCATGTCTTTGACGCAATACACAAAGTTGGACATATGAAGAGGGATGATCTACTGACCTATAAATCTGATGCTGTTTCAACTGCTCATCCCATTAGATTCACCACTAGCTATGGAAGGAATTCTGATGCCCTTATCCAGAGCATTCATCGACATTGGAATCTTTAACTATATGACAATGAGTTATCTTCCATCATTCCTCCCAAATGTTTGTTTTCTTTTAGAAAAGGTAGAAATTTAGGCAGTACTTTTAATCATTATAAACATTCACATAACTCTGGAAGTTTGGAACCTATACAAACCACCATTACTGGCACCATTCCTGTAGGATGTTATCCTTGTGGACATTGTATTAATTGCCCTAAGATATCCAAAAAGAAGGAATTTACAAGTAGGAACTCCCCCATGGTATATGATATTAAGTTTTTCACAAATTGTAGTACTGATTGGCTAATCTATTTAGCAACATGTACATGTGGGGCCTTTTATATAGGTCAAACTTCAAGGCCACTCAGGCTTAGAATATCTGAACATATCAGCAACATTAAAAAGGATAGAATAAACAATGCACTATATAAACATCAACTCACACATCCATCTGCTAATTTTCTTTTTACTGTCATTGATATTATTCGTGGCAAAAAAATCTAATAAAACTGGTTGGCACTCTCTGTTGAATTCTAAAGAGAAAAAGTGGATTATTAAACTGGGCGGTCTTTTCTCACCAGGGTTAAATGACAAACTTTAGGATTGACCAATAACAACTGTGTTAAGTGTATTAATAGACAGCTCTGATTCTGCTTGTGTTACACTGATGAAGGCTGTGTATGTGATACCAGCCGAAACCGGTCTGTGCATATTCTTGCTGTTCTATGGATTTATGAATTAAATTTCAGTTTTTTGAACTGGGTCAAGTTTTGCTGGCTTTACTTTTTTTGATATAATGAGGATGTGACACAAGTATCCAGTCTATTATACTTCCAGTAGAAGGGGTCTTTGAGGGTCTGGTGATGGTATTAATTAGTTGTGTAAAGTTATACAGGTTGATATTAAGTAAGTTATTCGGTGATTGAATTGTGGCCCAGTTTATGTTACAGTCATGAGTAATGTTGGAGGAGACCCATGACAGTATATTTTCAAGGCATGAGACACTATCGCCAGGGGGGATATAGAGGGAGAGAATGAATATGAGTTTCTGCTTGTTTAGATGAAGTAGGGCTGGTATAATTTCTGCCTTACCAAAAGTGGGGAAGGGTTTGGTATAAGGGGTGACTAACAGGGATGCAGAATATAGGAGTGCTACCCCAGCTCCTTTCTTTTTACTCTGTCATTACATAGGATTTGGTTAGGTGGTATTACTTAAGAGTCTTTTATGAGGGGGTTGAGCCAGGTTTCTGAGATGGAAAGAATCTCTGGTTTATTGTACTGAACCCAGGCATGAAGGTTTGGAATTTTATTACAAAGACTTTGAGCGTTTAGTGTTGAGAAGTGAAGGTTTTTTCTTATGGTATGGCAGGGATGGCTTTGTTTTTTAGGAATTTGTGTGGTGGGGGACCAGAGTTTGGGTGAATGTCACCAGAGAGAAGAATAGAGATAATGTGATTGAGGAGATGTTTGGAAGCTTTGGGGTGTAGTAGAGTGTTGGAGTGTTTTGTGGATGTTAAAATGGTAAAGTAGGGTTTGGTGTTACCATAGGTAGAAAGGAATTGATAGGGGAATAGGAAAGTACTATGATGGGGGTAGAGGGAGGGATATATAAAGATGGGGGAATATGGGTGTGTAATAGAAAAGGATGTGGTAATGTGAAATGGGGGAGTGGTTTCCTAATGTAGGTTGGGTGAGACAGAATAGGGCAGTGACGGTTGTCAATAGTGTTATTTGAGTGAGCAGTGGTAGGGGACTGGGTGTCATGGTTTGGGTTTGTAGTAGTTATAGTAGGTGAAGATGAGTTGATGAGTTTGTGTATAGGTAGGTTTAGTAAGAACTATTTAGTGTACAGAGTAGAGTCAAAAGTACAAAGCACAACGAAAAAGTTGAGGTAAAAAACACACCTTTATCAAACACAAAGCTTTCAGGTACAAGACCCTTTCTCAATGATAGACCTATCATTGAGAAAGGGTCTTGTACCTGAAAGCTTTGTGTTTGATTAGTGTACAGAGTAGACAGAGTTAGTTGATTGGAGTATGAGTTGTAGGTTGTTGCTAGTGTGTATGGTGGGAGGGGTAAGTGCATGGGGAATGATGGGTAGACTGGATTGGGTAGTTAGAGTAGAGGCAGTGGCTAGTGAAGTATAAATGTAGAAGTGCTGGGGTGGGTGAGATTTGGGTGTAGGGTAGGGAAGCAGAGTGAGCCTGTAGGGCGAACGGAACAGGTAGAGCCAAAGAGGTAAGGTAATAGAACGAGACAATCAGTGGAGTGGAAAGTAACCATCAAAGGATGGTAAGTGAGGGAGTATAGGACTAGAAGAGAGTGGTTAGGTGAAGTAGTAGAGTAGTTCGGGGAGAATGGGACTTGGATATAGTGGAAATAAGAACCTGGGTTTGGCTGAGAAGTGCTCTATAAAGTCTGTTTGGGAAGGATATATACAATAGTTTTAATAAAGGGGGCTAGCTGCCATCTAGTGACCAGTTAATGTAATTACAACAGTGGTCACTAGGATGGGAGCACTTAGAAGTGAAGGTAGGGAAAAGAGAGATATGTGAATTAGATGGGGGCAAAGTTATAGGTGCAGGGGTAACAGCAAGGCTGGGGAATTTAGTAGTAAGAGGAATATGGCTGCTGGCTGTCCTGGCAGGGAGCATGCACTATCACTTACTAATATTAAACAACAGTGTATAAGTTTAGAAAGCAGCCTCAATTGCACATACTTTCTTGCCTGTTTGAAGCCACAGAAGGGATTAGGGTGGTTCTTTTCTTGTGTTAGGGGAAAGATAGCACAGTAGGAGCAGTTAGCAATCCTTTGGTTAGTCCTTGGTGTCCAGAAGGGCACAGACCCTGAGGATGGATTTATGTTATTTTCTTGTCTGTTTGAAGTCACAGAAGGGAGTAGGGTGGTTCTTTTCTTGTTCTAGGGGAAACGTAGCACAGTAGGAGCAGTTAGCGATCCATTGGTTGAGTCCTTGGTGTCCACAAGGGCACAGACCCTGAGGTTGGATTTATGTTATTAGAGACGCTTGAGTCTGGGACATGCAGCAGCCAGGAGAAGGACTGGGGATTTAAAGATGGCGACCCCGGGGACTAGTTGCTAATCTAATATAATTAAATGGTTTCAAATATACTATCTGAAGAAGGATATTATGTTAAACTGCAATATAATCCTTTACATAGATTTTCAACAGAATTAGAGGATATATTGGAATGTGGAGAAAGATTTGTTTTTTTTGAAACACAAAGATGTTAAAAATTTGATTGTCAATACACCTATACATCTGTTTATGTATGCTATCCCTAAAATCCATAAGAGCATGCTCAAACCCCTGGGGAGACCAATCATTTCAGAAATAGGATCTTTTCTTGAAAATGTTAATTTTTTTGGATTTTCATTTCAAGACATATTTGACAGCTATACCCTCGCATGTTAAGAATACTTATCAAATTTGTCAATAACTGTTCAATTTGGAATGGAAAGATTATGTTTGAGCAACAGTGGATGTTACTGCTTTGTATTCTAATATTAACAGAAGGTGGGGTATGGAGGCAATGGCTAAAAAATTGGGGTAAGGGCCACGCTCTACATTTTTGTTGACCTTACTTGAATTTTGTCTGACTCATAACTATTTTACATGGAAGAATTAAGTTTTCTTGCAAACAAGGGGAAAGGTGATCGGAGTAGCATTTGCCCCATCATATGCTATCGTCTATATGGGTGATTTTGAAAATCACTTCATGACATTACAAGACTACTATGTGAGAAATGTAGTATACTATAAGAGATACATAGACGATTTATTATTTATTTGTAAAGGTGATCAGGTTGAATTTGTGGAATTTATGGACATGGTAACCAAAAAGTAAGCACAATACACCAATGTAGAACACTGCTCCGGCACTATTAAGGCTGCCCTTGTCTACTCCTTTCCAACTTCCTAGTTCACCGAGTGTATATAAACAGCATCAACGAGACGAAGATAATTTTATAGTTTAATAACTTTAAAAGATAAAACAAAATAAAGAACAAAAGCAAAAAACAAGTAGATTTAGCGCTTTTGTCTCCTTTACGGAGACTTCATCAGAATCTATAATACACTGTTCATTTCTCTTTTTATACCATCCATAGTATGTCTAATTAGTTGATTAGCTAGTAAAACAGATAATCACATTTAAAGAGACATTCCTTTACTTATCATACTGCTCTTAAATATATGGATATAGCCTATACTAAAAAACACAGTCTTTGTTCAAAAGTACTAATTAATAAATATCTTTATGAGTTCGTAATAAGTTAGAATAAAACAGAGGCTCAAACCAAATTGGTTCTCTAAAAACTTGTAATATAAATTGTATATAATTAATGTAATCATGATTGTAAATATAATATAAATATAAATATATAAATATAAATGTAAATATGTATAAATATAATTATATGTCCTATCAATTAAAAATAAATTGTACAGGTGTAAATATAAAAAATATATACTATATATTAAAAACTAAATGTATGTGTAAACAATATATGTAAAAGGTATTGTATATATTTACATATATTGTCCGCATGTTTACATCACTACCTGTTGTATATACATCAACTGTAATAAAAATATGAGTAATAATATAAGTAAAATAATACCCTATAGTGACCTATAATAATGGGTACAAATTTTTTTAAAAACTGAGTACACAATAAATAATACCAATAAATAATACCACTTTAGAATTGAAGAGAATTAAAACATCACAAAATGTCAAGCTGTTATAAAAAGCAGCTATAAAAAGCAGCTATAAAAAACAGTTATAAAAAAGCAGCTATAAAAAAGCAGGTTTTCCACCTAATAGCAACCTGCATAGGCACATGTTTAATATTAGTAAATTTTTTGTTCTTAACATTTCAATTTCTTCGGGTCCATTGCTAGTATTTTCAATGCAGGGGTGATTGATATGTGATCATTAAGGCCTTTACTACTGCAAGCATCCAATCTTAATTGCCAGATCATCTCCCTATACTCAACTTTAGTTTCCCAATCACCTCCTCGTTCCATATATTCAACCTTATCAAGCACCCAAAATTTAAAATCTGCTTTTTTACATTCTGTTGCGTGCCTATATAAGGCATTATTGTCATTATGCCTGTTTATATCTCTTATGTGTTCATATATTCTGTTTCTGAGATGTCTCTCAGTTTTACCGACATAATATCTTTGACAGGCTTTGCATATTACCAAGTAAATTACCCCTTTTGAATAGCAGCTGCTATATTTCTTAGCTCTTAGAGTTAAAGATAAGCTTGGTATTCTCAGTTCTTTTGTTTCCGCAATGTATGAACATTGCGCACATCTGCCACATTTAAAAGTTCAGTGCTTTTTGTTGGTCCCACTTTTTTCTATTTTCTTTTTCTCCAAAATATTCTTAATATTTTTGTTTTTCCTAAAACTAAATTTTAAATCACTCTTAAACACATCTGTCTTAGTTGCCATATTTCTGAACATACCCCATGTCTCATGGATGCTTTTCTTCAACCACCCTACATCCTGGTAGTATGTAATAGTTAAATATGGTGTTGAATTGATTCTTATAGTATTTTGTGTGTTTGGTGTGTTACTCACCTCATTTATATTGTTAGTTAATCCACTACTAGTCACCAATTTATCAACCTTTGTTAATAGTGGTTTAAACCTATTTCCTCTCTCTAATATTACATATTCTTTAATAGGTTTGATGAGTTCCTTAGGATACCCTCTCTCTATAAACATTGTTTCAACATGTTCCAGTTCTCTTAAAAAATCCACCTCCTCAGATATCATCCTAGCCATCCTAATCATTTGTCCTTTTACGACATTTTTCTTAAGTTGGTAAGGATGGTCACTATCAAAATGGAGGTACGCATTGGAATAATGTTCCTTCCTAAAAACGTTTCACTTATAACACTTACATTAAGAAAATGTGTTTCCTCCATTTCTATTTGATGTACAAAACGTAAAAATGAGGTAGTGTGGTTAATATACTGTATAAACTCATCAATACAGTCTTTTGTTCCATTCCACAAAACAAAAATATCATCCAGGAACCTAAAGTACTTGACAATATATTGATTGTACATGGAACTAAAAACATATTGTCTTTCCCAATATAACATTATTATATTGGCGTATACTGGGGCACAAGCGGAGCCCATCGCCACCCCTTCTTTTTGGTGGTAATAATCACCCTCAAAATATACAAAATTGTATTTTAGTACTAATTCCATACACTCAAGCACAGTCCTAAATAGGACAGATGTTAGAAAATTAATTTCAACTAAAACTTTTTCAAACCATTCTATTCCAATAGTTTGTGGAATGACTGAAAATAAGTCTTTAACATCAATCGTTATAAAATACATTTCTTCACTATAAGTACTTTCTCCTATTTTTGTCAAAAAATCCCAAGAATCCTTTAATATGTGGTCGTACCAAATTCTTTAATCATAGTGTCCACGTAAATTGCCATAGCTTGGGTTTTTGACCCTTGTGATGCTACTATTGGTCTCTTAGGTAGATCCACTAGGGATTTGTG
This sequence comes from Protopterus annectens, assembly GCF_019279795.1. NCBI lineage: Eukaryota > Metazoa > Chordata > Ceratodontiformes > Protopteridae > Protopterus > Protopterus annectens. The sequence continues at coordinate 357,947,703 of NC_056743.1, read as the reverse complement.
TGTTTTCGGTATACCAAATATAGCTGGTATAACCGGTTTTGGTACTGTTAAAAACCTATATAGTTCTAGATCAATCATTCCAGAAAACAGATTATCTTCCAAAATTAAATCTATCTTCCTATATAGTATATTGATCTCATTTTTGGTAACCAAACTATACTGTTCGTCCTTATCTAATATATCTTGCATTTTCTTGATATAATCCCACTTGTCCATAAGGACTATAACCCCACCATTATCAGGCTTCATAACACGTATTTTATCATTATTACTCAGTTCATTTAATAATTTATTTTCGTCTTTCGTCAAATTATATTTCACTTTGTTGTTATTATTGTATTCTTTTCTTATTCTATTAATAACACACCTTTCAAAATTTAAAATTTCACACTGTATAGGTGGATTAAATATACTACGCCTATTTAGTGGGTTCACCCTATCTTGTCCCACTTCATCCTTGTATAGGTGCTTAAAATTTAATTTGCGTGTGAATAATTTAACATCAAGAATTAAATTCTCAATTCTTGGTTTTTCCACTGGTACGAAGGTAAAACCTTTAATAAATAATTCAAAAAAACTTTGATTAATAACAGTATCAGTATAATTAAAAATGTTAAAATTATTATGTGTATTTAAAATTCTGTTGCTATTTTCACGAGCCTCTGTAAAAAAACTAACAGTATGAACTTGCAATGGATCGTAATCAGAAGTTACTGAAAATTCTGCTGTCTGTACCCCCTCCCCATGTGTGTATTGTTCCCCGAGGTGGCCTGTGCATAAGATGCCTGCTGGTTCCGGTTCCTCAACCTCTCCGACCTCCTCACCTCTTCCATTTCTAAAGGGACATTAGTACTAACAGCATTGTCATTCCTTTCCAAAACTGGAAATTCTTCATAAAAAGACTGATTATGGCCATCTACTTGACCACGCTGCCAATGTCCCTCCTTAAAGGCCCCCCTTGGGTAATTGAAACGACTGTTCCTACTTTGAAAGTTTGTTTTAAAGCGGTTGTTGTACTTATAATTATTAGTAGAGTTTTCAAAATTATATGCATTACCTTTCCCATATTCACTAATATCCCTTTCAAACTTTTTTAATTTCCGGTTGATGTTAGTGTTAGTAGCAACATCCGCATCATGCAAAACTCTACAATAAACATGTTTATATTCATCTACCGAGTACAACAAATCAGAATTAATTTCACCATATATTTTGTCTATTTCACATTTCATTTGCTGCATAACTTCAATATTGTATTGGATCATTGCTTTTAATATTGCAAGTCCACAGTCATTAAGAATATCACATATATTCTTGAAAAATGTTTTATCACTATAACTGCTGTTCAGAAATTTATTTAGTCTAAGTCCCTTTGGTACTATTTTTTCTTTGATACATTTCTCAAAGTACCAATTTTCCACAGTCAATGCTTTAAATTTAAGCAATAGTTTCTTAAAAATCTTACATTTTTCTTTATATGTGAAACTATTCGTTTGTTCCTTGGTATTCACTTTTTCTTTTCCTTTTCCACTATGTGTGAATGATTTATTGAGCCATTGAACAAAGTCTGTGTCTTTATAATTCTCCACAACAGCATATTCTCCTCTACCCCTATCTCAATTAAAGTTCGAATTGTTGAAATAAGCCCCGTTGGCGTTCCTCCTACTCGCATTCACCTCCGTAGCTCCTCTGCCTCGTGTCTGTTGGTCGCTAACTTCCGAGGTCACTCGGTTAGTCTTCAGGTCCTTCGGACTACTCTGCGCACAAGGAATTTCACTGGAAGCTCCTGCAAGTGTGCCTGAATTACTTGCAAAAGTTCATTAAGCATACCACTGCTTTCCATTTTGAAGAAACTGGACTCCTCATGTCCGGAACAAGAAAACAGGCAACTAGTAACCAAAAAGTAAGCACAATACACCAATGTAGAACACTGCTCCGGCACTATTAAGGCTGCCCTTGTCTACTCCTTTCCAACTTCCTAGTTCACTGAGTGTTTATAAACAGCATCAATGAGATGAAGATAATTTTATAGTTTAATAACTTTAAAAGATAAAACAAAATAAAGAACAAAAGCAAAAAACAAGTAGATTTAGCAGTTTAAACCACTATTAACAAAGGTTGATAAATTGGTGACTAGTAGTGGATTAACTAACAATATAAATGAGGTGAGTAACACACCAAACACACAAAATACTATAAGAATCAATTCAACACCATATTTAACTATTACATGCTACCAGGATGTAGGGTGGTTGAAGAAAAGCATCCATGAGACATGGGGTATGTTCAGAAATATGGCAACTAAGACAGATGTGTTTAAGAGTGATTTAAAATTTAGTTTTAGGAAAAACAAAAATATTAAGAATATTTTGGAGAAAAAGAAAATAGAAAAAAGTGAGACCAACAAAAAGCACGGAACTTTTAAATGTGGCAGATGTGCGCAATGTTCGTACATTGCGGAAACAAAAGAACTGAGAATACCAAGCTTATCTTTAACTCTAAGAGCTAAGAAATATAGCCACTGCTATTCAAAAGGGGTAATTTACTTGGTAATATGCAAAGCCTGTCAAAGATATTATGTCGGTAAAACTGAGAGACATCTCAGAAACAGAATATATGAACACATAAGAGATATAAACAGGCATAATGACAATAATGCCTTATATAGGCACGCAACAGAATGTAAAAAAGCAGATTTTAAATTTTGGGTGCTTGAAGAGGTTGAATATATGGAACGAGGAGGTGATCTGGAAACTAAAGTTGAGTATAGGGAGATGATCTGGCAATTAAGATTGGATGCTTGCAGTAGTAAAGGCCTTAATGATCACATATCAATCACCCCTGCATTGAAAATACTAATTGAAATGTTAAGAACAAAAAATTTACTAATATTAAATATCTGCCTATGCAGGTTGCTATTAGGTGGAAAGCCTGCTTTTTTATAACTGCTTTTTTATAGCTGCTTTTTTATAGCTGTTTTTTATAGCTGCTTTTTATAGCTGCTTTTTGTAACAACTTGACATTTTGTGATGTTTTAATTCTCTTCAATTTTAAAGTGGTATTATTTATTGGTATTATTTATTGTGTACTCAGTTTTTAAAAACAATTTGTACCCATTATTATAGATCACTATAGGGTATTATTTTACTTATATTATTACTCATATTTATATTACAGTTGATGTATATACAACAGGTAGTGACGTAAACATGCGGACAATATATGTAAATATATACAATACCTTTTACATATATTGTTTACACATACATTTAGTTTTTAATATATAGTATATATATTTTTTATATTTACACCTGTACAATTTATTTTTAATTGATAGGACATATAATTATATTTATACATATTTATGTTTATATTTATATATTTATATTTATATTATATTTACAATCATGTTTACATTAATTATATACAATTTATATTACAAGTTTTTAGAGAACCAATTTGGTTTGAGCCTCTGTTTTATTCTAACTTATTACGAACTCATAAAGATATTTATTAATTAGTACTTTTGAACAAAGACTGTGTTTTTTAGTATAGGCTATATCCATATATTTAAGAGCAGTATGATAAGTAAAGGAATGTCTCTTTAAATGTGATTATCTGTTTTACTAGTTAATCAACTAATTAGACATACTATGGATGGTATAAAAGAGAAATGAACAGTGTATTATAGATTCTGATGTAGTCTCCATAAAGGAGACGAAAGCACTAAATCTACTTGTTTTTTGCTTTTGTTCTTTATTTTGTTTTATCTTTTAAAGTTATTAAACTATAAAATTATCGTTGTCTTGTTGATGCTGTTTGTATACACTCAGTGAACTAGGAAGTTGGAAAGGAGTAGACAAGGGCAGCCTTAATAGTGCCGGAGCAGTGTTCTACATTGGCGAATTTATGGACATCTTAAACAATAACCCACATGGATTGAGGTTTATTTGGGACATTGGTAAGGAGAGTATTTCATTTCTGGATGTCATGTTTTACATAAACAATGACAAAAAGGTACAGCACAAACCATATAGAAAACCCACAGCAGTCAATATTTTTTTGCATGCTACTAGTATGCTTCCCCCATTTGATTGAGTCATTACCATACAGTGAATTTAAAAGAATTTGTATGAATACCTCTGAAGCTGATTTAAAGGAAACTAACTTGGATAAGGTATATATTAGAATAAAGAACAGAGGATCTGATGACCATATATTGCAAAAAGCAAAGAATAAGGTTACAGATAGTGGTGAAATCAGAGAGAGAGTCGGTTCTATTATGGAAGAACAGTCAGAGATGGTATAGAGGATAGAAGAGTGGAAGAAAAACTGTTTTTTGTTACAAGATACTCTGATTTTTCTCTCATTTTGGAGAAAATTGTTAGGCAGGCATGGGAAATTGTCAGTGAGGACATTTCCATTGTTTTTTTGTTTCCTAAACATATAGTGTTTTCTTACAGCAGGTATAACAATTTAAAAGAACTGTTAAATACAATAGGCTTAAAATTAAAATGTCTGGATATAACAGACAAAACTGTTGCAACTTATTGTTGTGGAAAATGCTCAGTATGTAATCATGTTAAAAATTTAGATGGTAAAAAGATCTATGGTAAATTATATAGGGCTGGTGAATATTACAACTGTGACAGCTGTGGAGTTACAACATAATAGGTTGTGACTGATCCAATTTCCTAGTATATTGGTCAAACTACCAGGAAGGCTAAAGTACAGATTATGGAACACTTGGGGGATGTGAGAAGACAGAAGCCTGAGAGTCCTGTTGCCATGCATTTCTTGTCTAAACATCAAGGGTTGGACAAGAGTCTATTTTGTAGTATCTTAGCATGTCCGATTTTCAGTGATGGGAATTTCAAAAAACAATTAGACTAGAGAGTGGAATGATTATTAATTTACATACTTTATCTCCTCAGGGAATGAATTTTGAAAACAATTTGAATATTTAGAATAAAATTATATTATATTGAAAATTTACACATGGGTACATTATTGTTAAGATTATTAATATTCATAAACTAAATTGAGGGAAATCTGGAAGCACTGTAGTATAACATAAGAATTTTTAGTGTTAAATAATAGTGGATGTAGGTAGATGGAAAATAAATATATAGATAATCACGAGTTGATTTACATTGGTGGTTATGAAAGACAAGATATGTACAATAAGATTTGTACAATGGGGAAAGAAAATTAATATTGTACTAATCAATATGTCAGGAATATATACTTTATATTTATATTCCCAACACAGCTACTGAAAAATATGAAGAAATGAAAGTATCATAGAAACACCCGAAAAATAAATATTATGTATAGCTCATGTTGAATGAAGAAACAATAATGCAATTTGTTTTTACAAGTTGTTTTTACAAGTGGCAAAAGCCCATTGATTGTCTGATGTTTACTGAAGCACATTTTACTTTAAATTTTGGTGCACGGAAGATAACACATATAATGTTGATAGATGAACTATATATTGACAGCATGTAATCATTGTTGTACTATAGATGCATTTAAAAATAGATGCATTTAAAAATGTTAAGAAATGTAGTGTTATTTATATATGCACATTTGTTATTGAATGAAGAAATGTTAGTGCAATATCGGATTTAATGAATGTGACTTTAAATTATACTCTAGTAGTCTGAAGGTATTGAAGTACACTTTAAAAGCTGGCTTAATAGTAAGATAACCATTTAATTATTTAATTATGTAATTGTTTGAAATTAATTGAATAATTAGAAATATGAATTGTATATATAGGGACATACTTGTAGTGTTAAAATGTTCCAACAGAAGGCAAGAAGTTGAGGTACCAGAACGTGTAAGAATTAAAGAAGTTCATGTCCTATCAGTGGTTTTCCAGTTTCTGTTCCTGTTCACTGATGTGGTTTGGAGATCTGCTGATGTTTATGTTTATATGAAATGTTTGACATTTTCCCTTTCCCTTTCCATAAAACATGCAAGATCATATTCATATTTACATCTTTAACCCTGTACTCATTTTCTAATAACATTTTAGATATCATTTTCCCCACCTTCTTCTCTTTTACAAAATAAAAATACATGCTCTGATGGCTCTATTTTTTTCAAAACAAACATAATATTTCTGGCATTGCTTTAAATGCTTTATTTCCCCTTCCCAAACAATTTATCAATAGTCAATCTCCATAAGAAATCTTGACAAACGTCTATATGTTTATCATCCTTTTCTAGTAGAAGTGGAAACATTATTATCTAAGCCTTCTCATGGAGTCATGGTATAAAATGGCCTTACTATATTCTCAAACAATTTCTTCCAATTTTCTTTTACATTTTGTATATTCAGTTTCCATAAAATAATGTTATCTTGACATCACTCTCATCCCATGATTAATAACACTTTCCTTTTTGTTTTTTCAAAATTTCTCCTTAAATCATTGTACCTTTCTTCAAACATTTTTGCAATCATTTAATTAACTTCATTTATTTTACATTTCAGGTTTATTGAACTTGTATATACTGTTGGCTTAATCAAATCTGAACCTCCCTCTTCATCTTTCAAATACTGCACTCTCCTTTTGAAAGGATTTATATAAATCCTCAAATTACAGAAAATACAAGTTGTACAGCTTCCTTTCCTTTATTATTTCTTTACTAAATGGCATCATATAAACCTTCACTAGATGTACTATTTTCTAGTTATTGCAGAATTTGTCAAATACACATCTTAAAGTATAATCTAAGCATTTTTCATAATATATTTCCTGGGGTTTTTTGTTAATTATCTTTTCCTGTTTTTTAACAATTTTCACTTTTTCAAATTTTACACCTAACACAGTAATTTCACTTTTTGAGAACTGTATGTCACCAATAAACACTATACCTCTCATTCTTTTACTCCTTTCATTGTTTATCATCAATCCTACATAATCTAACAAAATATTGAACATTATTTCTTTAATTCATGTCCTATTTGTTTTTGCTATAAGTACAATATCATCTGCATCCAAAATAAACATTGATACACAAATGATTTTCTTTAAGTATGCACCTTCAGTCATTATATGTTTCATTTACTTGCTGCTGTAGTCATATCTTATGAAAATAAACTACTCTGTGGGCATCCATGTCTTTGTTGGAGACTTGAACTTAACCATCCATTTACTAGCATTAGAACTTTACCATTCTCATATGTTGGTTTTAGAAGCTATAAAAGTTTACACTTCAGACCATATTATTCTAAAATGCTCCATAAATTCTTTTATTGAACATAAATATCCACTTTATTTATACGTAAAATCTTCATTTTGCCTCTTCTCCCATATAGAATACTATGTATTATGTTAATGATAATTCATAGCTTCTGACTACTCTTTCCTTTAATACTGTGTATTCCTTGTGTTGTAACCTTAATTAATATTTTGAAACCTCATTTGCATTACTTTTATAAATATCTTATAGTCTGCATTATTTTATGTAATAAGACTCCAAGTTCTAATATAATTTTTTTCATATGAATTTTAATGACATCTTTGCATATAACTTCTCATTTATTTATCCACTCCTTTAGCACATCAACGACTTTCCTTTTTCCATTTACTACATGATGTTGGGATTCTAGCTTTGACCTCCTCATTCAGATTTCCATTCTCTTCAAACTCTCCTCTTAGTTATTTGAAGATGCTAACTTGTATCAATAGTTTTCTTTCCCTCTCAGTTTTCATCTTCTTCTGATTTCCTCTATTTGCTACTATGACAATCATCTTAATGAATCCATTCATTTAACATATTTAATAAAATTTTATTTTGCCATATTTTCAGTCTTATATATCCAGTGTCATCTATATATCAGGAACTAAATGTTCCTTAACTAACACTTACAGAATAGCCATTTACTCTAACCTGATTAATTTTTGAACTTCTTTCTGTGTTGATTGTGAAAGCGTAATCGACACATTCCACTTGTTCATTTTCTTTACCATTTCTATGTACTTTTCTTACACAATCTTCAACAACTTTCTTAATCTCCTCTTGTCTGTATACCAGTCTGTTTTAGTCTTTAATTCTTTCATTACACATCTCCATTCCTTGGAAACTCAGTCACAAAGTTAACACTTCCTCTTTTTTCCATTTATATAATACTTTTCTTTAGATAATAACTTTTAACGTTCGTATTTAGGTATACCTCTCTTTCTTTAATACAATATTCAGAACAGCTACTTTTCACGCGGGTATAACTTCATTTTACAAGTCATTATACTCTTGTTTTTCTTCTTCCTTTCTGCTTTATACTTGTAGTACTAAATGCATTTTTTGTATTTATCTTTAAAAAACATGAACCATTCTTTCCAGAATCAGGAAAAATAAACCAAAGTAACATGAGCGTCCCATAAATGAGTTAATGTTTGTACAGAACACTTTGATCTACATTTTGCTATTGGTCTGTATTCATGTTCCTTCTCTTATCACATAATATCATTCACTTCTATCACTTTAGCTTTATGAAAAAACAGTAACATTACTGCCACCCAAAGCTTCTATATTTTGTGATCTTAAAAATAATCAGTTTCAGTTTCTGCCTGGCCTTCTTCTATGTCCATTAGATTTTATTGCATATCTTTAATTTCCACAATTAATACCATTTAAGAACTTTATATCTTGTCTAACCTTTCTTTTCATAGTGCTTATATCACAGCTTAAATCCCCATCACAATTATGTTCATATTCACAAATCATGTAGTGTTTACTTCTTTAAATAAATGTTCTTTCTGTCATTCCTATTTGATCATATATTCTAACCACCCTAAACACATCTGTCCTCCCAATAGCAACTATGCTTTTTTAGTAAAACGGAATGCAGCTTCTGATAAGTTGATTACCCCATACAGTCCCAAATTGTAGTCTAATTCTTTAATAATTCTTGGGTATGGAAAATAAATTGTATTTATTTTCTGCCTCCTGCACTGTTGTAAAATACAGATTTTTTCTGACCCCATTTGGAGCTTTTCTCCCCTGTCCTCCACTGAAAATGGATTCCTGTGCCCAATTGAACTTTGACAGTAAACAAATTTCAATAGATAAAATAAATACATGTATTAAACTGTTCACATTCATTCAGTTAATTCTAACATTGTTGTTTGCCTTTTTGAGTTCTTTGTGAAAGCTTTTTTTGAACTTTTTTCCTTGCCCCTACCTTTTCACCTAATGAATGGGTTCTGCCTTTTCCATAAATTTCCATATCTTCTTGCTAAGAGTTAATATACCCAGACACACTTTCTATATCTTCTTTTGTTTCACCTTCTGGCACATCAGTATGGCTGTCTTCCTCATTTTCATGTAACTGGCTATTTACATTTTTCTTTATCTACTTCTGTTTTTTCTCTTTCTCATTGCAGTTCATTTGCATCTAAACCGTATATATTATAATTTACTTGTTTAGATTTCTACTATAATATTTTCTTCACAATAAAACCAGAACTTCTCTTCTTTCTTGCAAAACCAATCTTCATTCTTTTTAACATTCACTCGTCATATATTCCATTTCACCACACTGATTGCATTTAATTTTCTTGCATGCACTGATTGGATGAGGAATATCCCCTCAAAATAATACAATTGCACTTGCACTATTTACCTCAATGATTCCCTAACCCCAGACACAAAATTAACATATGACAAATGCTTGACAAAATCATTTTTTCATTCTCAAGGTAATCCTTCATTTTTTTACATCTGTAAAAACTTCTCACACAGAAGCTAAACATACTTGCATGGATCTACTTCATATTATCATATAACTACCTAATTGAAATTCACAAAGTCGAGACCATTACAATGAAAAATCACAAAACTGAGAAGCTAATACAATGAATCCCAGAACATCAAAAATGGGAAAACAAGCATACCTACCATTTCTACCTACATTCACTTTTGCAGAGGGGGCTGTGACCCCCTGCACCCCTCCTGCAAATTAAATATACCAACTCTGAGATCCCACTACCTTGAAAGAAACAAAACAGTCTACAGATCAGTAAATACCAACTTTCTTCACATTCCAGCTCTAAGACTGTACCTTCTCACTTTAACAAAATCTCCCTCAGCATTATAACTAAAACCCCTTTTGTAATTACTAAACCCCAGATACACATAAAATAAAGCCTACAGCCCTAAATTACCACAACTCCTCCACAAGCAACTAAACCATTCAACAAAACCTCTGCCATACTTGTGTACATCCTCACTTCAAAACCTCAAACAGACAGTGCACTACTATCTAACTTACCTTTTACATTTTCCATTCTGGTTTTATATTCCCATATGCAATCTTCTGCCTTTTCACTAAAGTGCTTTTTCGTGCTTATGGACTCAATGCTGTGATGTTCAATAATCTCATAATATGATAAAATGAAGGGGATCCACTTGCATATCTTGTTTTTTCCTTTAATCTATCCTAAATTGTAGCAAAGCCTTCTTTCTTAATCTAGTACCTTCCCAACAAAGACATATTCATTCCAATGAAATGCATTTATTTTTGTTCAAATAGATAATATCTCTAGTAAAAATGAATAGAGGATCTAGCATACCTTATGGTAAATTCTAAATGGATAATATATTCTGTTTATTGTCCGATAAGGCTTTTCATACTCGATGAGCAAACTAGGCTATATCTAATATTTATGTATCTAAAGTTGATTTAAATATAGTAAGATAATCATTTTCCTAGTCTCTAGAGGCACTTTGTATGAGAACTTTATTATGGACCAGGTAACAAATTTTAATGTAGATCAGGTTCAACAGTTATCCAATGAGTATGTAAAGTCTGTGTCTCTGGAGTTATGTAAAATATCAGTATTTAATAATGTTCTAAGTTCCTCATTATCTATAGCTTTACATAATTTTGATGTAAGTTCCTCTAACTTATTGAAAACAGGCAGGGAATTCAAGACAAACTTTGTACTCAAAGAATGAGAAAAATCTTATTTTTGTAAAATTCTGAACACTTTCTAATAATACTGTCCTAAATGAAATAATTGCCTATAGTATGGTTGTTTTTATTTTGAATTCTTACTGTGGGATGTTTTTCCTTAAATAACTTTACAGCACATGTTTGTTGTTTCTGGTTTTTCAGTCTACCTCCATTTCGTTTTTTCAGGCCTTGCTTGCGTCCTAGTCATTATTGTTTTGTCCTTCCCAGTACCTAGCTTGCTCGAACTGGTGAATAAACTGTTGGTGAACAGCAGAAGCACTTGTTTATTGTAATTTTATCTTCACAGACTTGAAGTGTTTTTTATTGTTTTTTGTGTGGTGTGGTTAGGTGATGTCAATTTGTTTCAGAATAATCTCATGCTTTGATTTCAGATGTATGCCAAAGAATTCTTGAATGTTTTGTATAACTCCTTCATGTGGAAGTGTTGGCTATACACTTTATTAACACACCAATAATCTGCCACTGTGTTAATCAGATTCCCTTTTGGGAAAACTGTCTTGTACAAATCCTGTCTGCATAATTATGACAAACAAAAGAGTTACATAACGCAAATATGTACAGAAATTAACTGTAAGCTAATCTCTTAGTATGTCTGTATATGTCCTTGTCTCCAAATGTCCAACCTTTCTTGCCACCATCTGTGTCTTTAAATAGACCTGCTTGATTCAAAACTGTTTGTATCAGCTGAGATTCCATCAGCAATAACATGTTTTTTTTTTTTGTAGCTAACCTGCATCATACATATAACAATTGGACTGCAACTATCATGAAAAAATGTGTAAATCATGACATTTAAAACATTACCATAACACATATCTGGTCTGTATTCCCTCAGAGTGCTTATATGTGTGAACAGTGGAATGGGTCATCACTCATTACTGCTAATTCCCATTCCAAGGTTAACAACTCAACATTCATGCAAGGATACTTTGCCGTTAGCTGTGTAAATGAGCTTGACAGTGGTGTACTTCATTTTTTAGTTTTTTATTTTATTTTATTTTATTTTGACATGTGTTTACTGGGAAAGTCAGACTGGGTAGGTGCCCCTTTTCAGCAGAGGCCCGTGGAGAAAAGCTCCAGAGACAATTATCATGTTATATTAGCCTTTTACAGCACATACTTTATGCATATATCAGATAAACTTGGATATTAATAACACAAATGACATATTAGTAAGAAGACTATATACATGAATTAAGGGGTCTTTACAATTTTAAGATTCAGATCAGTATGATTCTGCTTAATAGTTACATTTTAATATTACAGTCCACTTGGTATGCATATCTTAAAGTACAGGGTCAGGAGAGTAGGGGAGTTACAGGATACATTGTACTTAGTATACAAGTTACAGGATACAATGTACTTAGTTTACATATCTTATAGTACTGGGTGTGGACAGGAGGGGAGTTACAGGATACTAAACACTTAGTATACATATATTAGAGTACAGGGAGTGGACACGAGGGGAGTTACAGGATACTATGTACTTAGTATACATATATTATAGTACAGGGTGTGGTCAAGAGGGGAGTTACAGGATACTATGTACTTAGTATACATATATTATAGTACTGGGATGGGACAGGAGGAGAGTTACAGGATACTATGTACTTAGTATACATATATTATAGTACAGGGTTGGGACAGGAGGGGAGTTACAGGATACTATGTACTTAGTATACATATATTATAGTACAGGGTTGTGCAGGAGGGGACTTACAGGATACTATGTACTTAGTATTCCTATATTATAGTACAGGGTTGGGACAGGAGGGGAGTTACAGGATACTATGTACTTAGTATATATATATTATAGTACAGGGTTGTGCAGGAGGGGACTTACAGGATACTATGTACTTAGTATTCCTATATTATAGTACAGGGTTGGGACAGGAGGGGAATTACAGGATACTATGTACTTAGTATACATATATTATAGTACAGGGTTGTGACAGGAGGGGAATTACAGGATACTATGTACTTAGTATACATATATTATAGAACAGGGTTAGGACAGCAGGGGAGTTACAGGATACTATGTACTTAGTATACATGTCTTATAGTACAGGTTGTGGATAGGAGGGGAGTTACAGGATTCTATGTACTTAGTATACATATATTACAGTACAGGGTTGTGACAGGAAAGGAATTACAGGATACTATGTACTTAGTATACATATATTATAGAACAGGGTTGGGACAGCAGGGGAGTTACAGGATACTATGTACTTAGTAAACATATATTATAGTACAGGTTGTGGATAGGAGGGGAGTTACAGGATTCTATGTACTTAGTATACATATATTATAGTGCAGGGTTAAGACAGGAGGGGAGTTGCAGGATAATATGTACTTAGTATACATATATTATAGTACAGGGTATGGACAGGAGGGGGGTTACAGGATGCTATGTACTTAGTATACATATATTATAGTGCAGGGTTGTGACAGGAGGGAAGTTACAGGATACTATGTACGTAGTATACATATATTATAGTACAGGGTTGGGACAGGAGGGGAGTTACAGGATACAATGTACTTAGTATACATATATTATAGTACAGGGTTGGGACAGGAGGGGAGTTACAGGATACAATCTACTTAGTATACATATATTATAGTACAGGGTTGGGACAGGAAGGGAGTTACAGGATACTATGTACTTAATATACATATATTATAGTACAGGGTTGGGACAGGAGGGGAGTTACAGGATACAATGTACTTAGTAAACATATATTATAGTACAGGGTTGGGACAGGAGGGGAGTTACAGGATACTATGTACTTAGTATACATATATTATAGTACAGGGATGTGACAGGAGGGGAGTTACAGGATACAATGTACTTAGTATACATATATTATACTACAGGGTTGGGACAGGAGGGGAGTTACTGGATACAATGTACTTAGTATACATATATTATAGTACAGGGTTGGAACAGGAGGGGAATTACACGATACTATGTACTTAGTATACATATATTATACTACAGGGTTGGGACAGGAGGGGAGTTACAGGATACTATGTACTTAGTATACATATATTATAGTACAGGGTTGTGACAGGAGGGGAGTTACAGGATACTATGTACTTAGTATACATATATTATAGTACAGGGTTGGGACAGGAGGGGAGTTACAGGATACTATGTACTTAGTATACATATATTATAGTACATTGTTGTGACAGGAGGGGAGTTACAGGATACTATGTACTTAGTATACATATATTATAGTACAGGGATGGGACAGGAAGGGAGTTACAGGATACTATGTACTTAGTATACATATATTATAGTACAGGGTTGGGACCGGAGTGGAGTTGCAGGATACTATGTACGTAGCCCATATATATTATAGTACTGGGTTGAGATAGGAGGGGAGTTGCAGGATACTATTTACTTAGTATAGATATATTATAGTACAGTGTTGGGACAGAAGGGGAGTTACAGGATACTATGTACTTAGTATACATATATTATAGTACAGGGTTGGGACAGGAGGGTCATGACAGGATACTATGTACTTATTATACATATATTATAGTACAGGGTTGTGACAGGAGGGGAGTTACAGGATACTATGTACTTATTATACATATATTATAGTACAGGGTTGGGACAGGAGGGTCATGACAGGATACTATGTAATTAGTATGCATATCTTATAATACAGGGTTGGGACACGAAAGGAGTTACAGGATACTATGTACAGGTTTGGGACAGGAGAGGAGTTACTGGAAACTATGTACTTAGTATACATATATTATAGTACTGGGATGGGACAGGAGGAGAGTTACAGGATACTGTGTACTTAGTATACATATATTATTGTACAAGTTTGGGACAGGAGAGGAGTTACAGGATACTATGTACTTAGTATACATATCTTATAGTACAGGCTTGGGACAGGAGGGAAGTTACAAGATGCTATGTACTTAGTATTCATATATTATAGTACTGGGTTGGGACAGGAGGGGAGTTACAACATACTATGTACTTAGTATACATATTTTATAGTGCAGGGTTGGGAAAGGAGGAGAGTTACAGGATACTATGTACTTAGTATACATATATTATAGTACAGGGTTGGGACAGGAGGGGAGTTACAGGATACTATGTACTTAATATACATATTTTATAGTACAGGGTTAGGACAGGAGGGGAGTTACAGGATACTATGTACTTAGTATACATATCTTATAGTACATGGCTGGGACACAAGGGGAGTTACAGGATACTATGTACTTAGTATACATATCTTATAGTACAGGGTTGGGACAGGAGGGGAGTTACAGGGTACAGTATACTTTATATACATATCTTATAGTAATGGGTTGTGACAGGAGGGGAGTTACAGGATACTATGTAATTAGTATACATATATTATACTACAGGGTTGGGACAGGAGGGGAGTTACAAGATACAATGTACTTAGTATACATATCTTATACTACAGATATGTGACAGGAAGGGAGTTACAGGATACTATGTACTTAGTATACATGTATTATACTACAGGGTTGGGAACGGAGGGGAGTTACAGGATTCTATGTACTTAGTATACTTATATTGTAGTACAGGGTTAGGACAGGAGGGGAGTTACAGGATACTACGTACTTACTATACATATATTATAGTACATGGTTCAGACAGGAGGCGAGTTACAGGATGCAATATACTAAGTATACATATATTATAGTACAGTGTTGGGACCGGAGGGGAGTTACAGGATACTATGTACTTAGTACACATATATTATAGTACAGGGTTGGGACAAGAGGAGAGTTACAGGATGCTATGTATGTAGTACACATATATTATAGTACAGGGTTGGGACAGGAGGGGAGTTACAGGATACTATGTATGTAGCACATATATATTACAGTACTGGGTTGGGATAGGAGGGGAGTTACAGGATACAATGTACTTAGTATACATATATTATAGACCAGGGTTGGAACAATAGGGGAATTACATGCCACTATGTACTTAGTATACATATATTATACAACAGGGTTGGGACAGGAGGGGAGTTACAGGATACTATGTACTTAGTATACATATCTTATAGTACATGGTTGGGACACGAGGGGAGTTACAGGATACTATGTACTTAGTATACATATCTTATAGTACAGGGTTGGGACAGGAGGGGAGTTACAGGGTACAGTATACTTTATATACATATCTTATAGTAAAGGGTTGTGACAGGAGAGGAGTTACAGGATACTATGTAATTAATATACATATATTATACTACAGGGTTGGGACGGGAGGGGAGTTACAAGATACAATGTACTTAGTATACATATCTTATACTACAGAGATGTGACAGGAAGGGAGTTACAGGATACTATGTACTTAGTATACATATATTATACTACAGGGTTGGGAACGGAGGGGAGTTACAGGATACTATGTACTTAGTATACTTATATTGTAGTACAGGGTAAGGACAGGAAAGGAGTTACAGGATACTACGTACTTACTATACATATATTATAGTACATGGTTCGGACAGGAGGTGAGTTACAGGATACAATGTACTAAGTATACATATATTATAGTACAGTGTTGGGACCGGAGGGGAGTTACAGGATACTATGTACTTAGTACACATATATTATAGTACAGGGTTGGGAGAGGAGGGGAGTTACAGGGTACTATGTACTTAGTATACATATATTATAGTACTGGGTTGGGACCAGAGGGGAGTTACAGGATACTGTGTACTTAGTACACATATATTATAGTACAGGGTTGGGACAAGAGAAGAGTTACAGGATGCTATGTATGTAGTACACATATATTATAGTACAGGGTTGGGACAGGAGGGGTGTTACAGGATACTATGTACGTAGCACAAATATATTACAGTACTGGGTTGGGATAGGAGGGGAGTTACAGGATACAATGTACTTAGTATACATATATTATAGTACAGGGTTGGAACAGGAGGTGAGTTACAGGATACAATGTACTTAGTATACATATATTATAGTACAGGGTTGTGACAGGAGGGGAGTTACAGGATACTATGTACTTAGTATACATATATTATAGTACAGGGTTGGGACAGGAGGGGAGTTACAGGATACTATGTACTTAGTATACATATCTTATAGTACAGGGTTGGGACAGGAGGGGAGTTACAGGGTACAGTATACTTTATATACATATCTTATAGTAAAGGGTTGTGACAGGAGGGGAGTTACAGGATACTATGTAATTAATATACATATATTATACTACAGGGTTGGGACAGGAGGGGAGTTACAAGATACAATGTACTTAGTATACATATCTTATACTACAGAGATGTGACAGGAAGGGAGTTACAGGATACTATGTACTTAGTATACATATATTATACTACAGGGTTGGGAACGGAGGGGAGTTACAGGATACTATGTACTTAGTATACTTATATTGTAGTACAGGGTTAGGACAGGAGGGGAGTTACAGGATACTACGTACTTACTATACATATATTATAGTACATGGTTCGGACAGGAGGCGAGTTACAGGATACAATGTACTAAGTATACATATATTATAGTACAGTGTTGGGACCGGAGGGGAGTTACAGGATACTATGTACTTAGTACACATATATTATAGTACAGGGTTGGGACAGGAGGGGAGTTACAGGATACTATGTACTTAGTATACATATATTATAGTACTGGGTTGGGACCAGAGGGGAGTTACAGGATACTGTGTACTTAGTACACATATATTATAGTACAGGGTTGGGACAAGAGGAGAGTTACAGGATGCTATGTATGTAGTACACATATATTATAGTACAGGGTTGGGACAGGAGGGGAGTTACAGGATACTATGTACGTAGCACATATATATTACAGTACTGGGTTGGGATAGGAGGGGAGTTACAGGATACAATGTACTTAGTATACATATATTATAGACCAGGGTTGGAACAATAGGGGAATTACATGACACTATGTACTTAGTATACATATATTATACAACAGGGTTGGGACAGGAGGGGAGTTACAGGATACTATGTACTTAGTATACATATATTATAGTACAGAGTTGTGACAGGAGGGGAGATACAGGATACTATGCACATAGTATACATATATTATAGTACAGGGTTATGACAGGAGGGGAGTTACAGGATACTATGTACTTAGTATACATATATTATAGTACTGGATTAGGACAGGAGGGGAGTTAGAGGTTACTGGGTACTTAGTATATGTATATTATAGTACAGGGTTGTGACAGGAGGGGAGTTACAGGATACTATGTACATAGTATACATATATTATACTACAGGGTTGGGACAGGAGGGGAGTTACAGGGTGCTATCTACTTAGTATGCATATGTTATAGCACTGGGTTGGGACTGGAGGGGAGTTACAGGACACTTTGTACTTAGTATACATATCTTATAGTACAGGGTTGGGACAGAAGGGGAGTTACAGGATACTATGTACTTAATATACATATATTATATATTATAGTACAGGGTTGTGACAGGAGGGGAGTAACAGGATACTATGTACTTAGTACACATATATAATAGTACAGGATGTGGACAGGAGGGGAGTTACAGGATACTATGTACTTAGTATACATATATTATAGTACAGGGTTGGGACAGGAGGGGAGTTACAGGATACTATGTACTTAGTATACATATATTATAGTACAGGGATGGGACCGGATGGGAGTTACAGGATACTACATACTTAGTATACATATCTTATAGTACAGGTTTGGGACCGTTGGGGATTTACAGGATACTATGTACTTAGCATACATGTATTACAGTACAGGGTATGGACAAGAGGGGAGTTACAGGATACTATGTACGTAGTACACATATATTATAGTACTGGGTTGGGACAGGAGAGGAGTTACAGGATACTATGTACTTAGTATACATATATTATAGTACAGGGTTGGGACAGGAGGGGAGTTACAGGATACTATGTACTTAGTATACATATATTATAGTACAGGGTTGTGCAGGAGGGGACTTACAGGATACTATGTACTTAGTATTCCTATATTATAGTACAGGGTTGGGACAGGAGGGGAGTTACAGGATACTATGTACTTAGTATACATATATTATAGTACAGGGTTGTGCAGGAGGGGACTTACAGGATACTATGTACTTAGTATTCCTATATTATAGTACAGGGTTGGGACAGGAGGGGAATTACAGGATACTATGTACTTAGTATACATATATTATAGTACAGGGTTGTGACAGGAGGGGAATTACAGGATACTATGTACTTAGTATACATATATTATAGAACAGGGTTGGGACAGCAGGGGAGTTACAGGATACTATGTACTTAGTAAACATATATTATAGTACAGGGTGTGGATAGGAGGGGAGATACAGGATTCTATGTACTTAGTATACATATATTATAGTGCAGGGTTGGGACAGGAGGGGAGTTGCAGGATAATATGTACTTAGTATACATATATTATAGTACAGGGTATGGACAGGAGGGGAGTTACAGGATGCTATGTACTTAGTATACATATATTATAGTGCAGGGTTGTGACAGGAGGGAAGTTACAGGATACTATGTACGTAGTATACATATATTATAGTACAGGGTTGGGACAGGAGGGGAGTTACAGGATACAATGTACTTAGTATACATATATTATAGTACAGGGTTGGGACAGGAGGGGAGTTACAGGATACTATGTACTTAGTATACATATATTATAGTACAGGGTTGGGACAGGAGGGGAGTTACAGGATACAATGTACTTAGTATACATATATTATAGTACAGGGTTGGGACAGGAGGGGAGTTACAGGATACTATGTACTTAGTATACATATATTATAGTACAGGGTTGTGACAGAGGGAGTTACAGGATACTATGTACTTAGTATACATATGTTATACTACAGGGTTGGGACCGGAGGATAGTTACGGGATACTATGTACTTAGTATACTTATATTATAGTACAGGGTTGGGACAGGAGGGAGTTACATGATACTTTGTACTTAGTATACATATATTATACTACATGGTTCGGACAGGAGGCGAGTTACAGGATACTATGTATTTAGTATACATATATTATAGTACAGGGTTGTGACAGGAGGGGAGTTACAGGATACTATGTACTTAGTATACATATATTATAGTAACGGGTTGGGACAGGAGGGAGATACAGGATTCTATGTACTTAGTATACATATATTATAGTACAGGGTTGGGACAGGAGGGGGGAAGGATACTATGTACTTATTATACATATATTATAGTACAGGATGTGGAGAGGAGGGGAGTTACAGGATACTATGTACTTAGTACACATATAGTATAGTACAGGGTGTGGACAGGAGGGGAGTTACAGGATACTATATACTTAGTATACATATCTTATAGTACTGGGTTGGGACAGGAGGGAAGTTACAGAATACTATGTACTTAGTATACATATATTATAGTACAGGGTTGGGACAGGAGGGGAGTTACAGGATACAATGTACTTAGTATACATATATTATAGTACAGGGAGTGGACATGAGGGGAGTTACAGGATACTATGTACTTAGTATACATATATTTTAGTACAGGGTGTGGTCAAGAGAGGAGTTACAGGATACTATGTACTTAGTATACATATATTATAGTACAGGGTTGGGACAGGAGGGGAGTTACAGGATACTATGTACTTAGTATACATATATTATAGTACAGGGTTGGGACAGGAAGGGAATTACATGATACTATGTACTTAGTATACATATATTATAGTACAGGGTTGGGACAGGAGGGGAGTTACAGGATACTATGTACTTAGTATACATATATTATAGTACAGGGTTGGGACAGGAGGGAGTTACAGGATACTATGTACTTAGTATACATATATTATAGTACAGGGTTGGGACAGGAGGGGAGTTACAGGATACTATGTACTTAGTATACATATATTATAGTACAGGGTTGTGACAGGAGGGGAGTTACAGGATACTATGTACTTAGTATACATATATTATAGTACAGGGTTGGGACAGGAGGGGAGTTACAGGATACTATGTACTTAGTATACATATATTATAGTACAGGGTGTGGACATGAGGGGAGTTACAGGATACTATGTACTTAGTATACATATATTATAGTACAGGGTTGGGACAGGAGGGGAGTTACAGGATACTATGTACTTAGTATACATATATTATAGTACAGGGTTGGGACAGGAGGGGAGTTACAGGATACTATGTACTTAGTATACATATATTATAGTACATAGTTAGGACAGGAGGTAAGTTACAGGATACAATGTACTTAGTATACTTATATTATAGTACAGGGTTGGGACAGGAGGGAGTTACATGATACTTTGTACTTAGTATACATATATTATACTACAGGGTTGGGACAGTAGGGGAGTTACAGGATACTATGTACTTAGTATACATATATTATAGTACAGGGTTGGGACAGGAGGGGAGTTACAGGATACAATGTACTTAGTATACATATACTATAGTACAGGTTTGGGACAGGAGGGGAGTTACAGGATACTATGTACTTAGTATACATATATTATAGTACAGGGTTGGGACAGGTGGGGAGTTACAGGATACAATGTACTTAGTATACATATATTATAGTACAGGGTTGGGACAGCAGGGGAGTTACAGGATACTATGTACTTAGTATACATATATTATAGTACAGGGTTGTGACAGGAGGGGAGTTACAGGATATAATGTACTTAGTATACATATCTTATAGTACAGGGTTGGGACAGAAGGGGAGTTACAGGATACTATGTACTTAATATACATATATTATATATTATAGTACAGGGTTGTGACAGGAGGGGAGTAACAGGATACTATGTACTTAGTACACATATATTATAGTACAGGATGTGGACAGGAGGGGAGTTACAGGATACTATGTACTTAGTACACATATAGTATAGTACAGGGTGTGGACAGGAGGGGAGTTACAGGATACTATATACTTAGTATACATATCTTATAGTACTGGGTTGGGACAGGAGGGAAGTTACAGAATACTATGTACTTAGTATACATATATTATAGTACAGGGTTGGGACAGGAGGGGAGTTACAGGATACTATGTACTTAGTATACATATATTATAGTACATGATTATGACAGGAGGGGAGTTGCAGGATACTATGTACTTAGTATACATATATTATAGTACAGGGTTGGGACAGGAGGGGAGTTACAGGTTACTATGTACTTAGTATACATATATTATAGTACAGGGTTGTGACAGGAGGGGAGTTACAGGATACAATGTACTTAGTATACATATATTATACTACAGGGTTGGGACAGGAGGGGAGTTACTGGATACAATGTACTTAGTATACATATATTATAGTACAGGGTTGGAACAGGAGGGGAATTACACGATACTATGTACTTAGTATACATATATTATACTACAGGGTTGGGACAGGAGGGGAGTTACAGGATACTATGTACTTAGTATACATATATTATAGTACAGGGTTGTGACAGGAGGGGAGTTACAGGATACTATGTACTTAGTATACATATATTATAGTACAGGGTTGGGACAGGAGGGGAGTTACAGGATACTATGTACTTAGTATGCATATATTATAGTACAGGATTGGGACCGGAGTGGAGTTGCAGGATACTATGTACGTAGCCCATATATATTATAGTACTGGGTTGAGATAGGAGGGGAGTTGCAGGATACTATGTACTTAGTATACATATATTATAGTACAGTGTTGGGACAGAAGGGGAGTTACAGGATACTATGTACTTAGTATACATATATTATAGTACAGGGTTGGGACAGGAGGGTCATGACAGGATACTATGTACTTATTATACATATATTATAGTTCAGGGTTGTGACAGGAGGAGAGTTACAGGATACTATGTACTTATTATACATATATTATAGTACAGTGTTGGGACAGGAGGGTCATGACAGGATACTATGTAATTAGTATGCATATCTTATAATACAGGGTTGGGACACGAAAGGAGTTACAGGATACTATGTACAGGTTTGGGACAGGAGTGGAGTTACTGGAAACTATGTACTTAGTATACATATAGTACTGGGATGGGACAGGAGGAGAGTTACAGGATACTGTGTACTTAGTATACATATATTATTGTACAAGTATGGGACAGGAGGGGAGTTACAGGATACTATGTACTTAGTATACATATCTTATAGTACAGGCTTGGGACAGGAGGGAAGTTACAAGATGCTATGTACTTAGTATTCATATATTATAGTACTGGGTTGGGACAGGAGGGGAGTTACAACATACTATGTACTTAGTATACATATTTTATAGTGCAGGGTTGGGAAAGGAGGAGAGTTACAGGATACTATGTAGTTAGTATACATATATTATAGTACAGGGTTGGGACAGGAGGAGAGTTACAGGATATTATGTACTTAGTATACATGTATTATAGTACAGGGTTGGGACAGGAGGAGAGTTATAGGATACTATGTACTTAGTATACATATATTATAGTACAGGGTTGGGACAGGAGGGGAGTTACAGGATACTATGTACTTAATATACATATTTTATAGTACAAAGTTAGGACAGGAGGGGAGTTACAGGATACTAAGTACTTAGTATACATATCTTATAGTACATGGTTGGGACACGAGGGGAGTTACAGGATACTATGTACTTAGTATACATATCTTATAGTACAGGGTTGGGACAGGAGGGGAGTTACAGGGTACAGTATACTTTATATACATATCTTATAGTAAAGGGTTGTGACAGGAGGGGAGTTACAGGATACTATGTAATTAGTATACATATATTATACTACAGGGTTGGGACAGGAGGGGAGTTACAAGATACAATGTACTTAGTATACATATCTTATACTACAGAGATGTGACAGGAAGGGAGTTACAGGATACTATGTACTTAGTATAGATATATTATACTACAGGGTTGGGAATGGAGGGGAGTTACAGGATACTATGTACTTAGTATACTAATATTGTAGTACAGGGTTAGGACAGGAGGGGAGTTACAGGAAACTACGTCCTTACTATACATATATTATAGTACATGGTTCGGGCAGGAGGCGAGTTACAGGATGCAATATACTAAGTATACATATATTATAGTACAGTGTTGGGACCGGAGGGGAGTTACAGGATACTATGTACTTAGTACACATATATTATAGTACAGGGTTGGGACAGGAGGGGAGTTACAGGATACTATGTACTTAGTATACATATATTATAGTACAGGGTTGTGACAGGAGGGGAGTTACAGGATACTATGTACTTAGTATACATATATTATAGTACAGGGTTATGACAGGAGGGGAGTTACAGGATACTATGTACTTAGTATACATATATTATAGTACTGGATTGGGACAGGAGGGGAGTTAGAGGTTACTAGTTACTTAGTATATGTATATTATAGTACAGGGTTGTGACAGGAGGGGAGTTACAGGATACTATGTACATAGTATACATATATTGTACTACAGGGTTGGGACAGGGGAGTTACAGGGTACTATGTACTTAGTATGCATATGTTATAGCTCTGGGTTGGGACTGGAGGTGAGATGCAGGATACTATGTACTTAGTATACATATCTTATTGTACAGGGTTGGGACAGGAGGGGAGATACAGGATACTATGTACTTAGTATACATATATTATACTACAGGGTTGGCACCAGAGGGGAGTTACAGGATACTATATACTTAGTATACATATATTATAGCACAGGGTTGGGACAGGAGGGGAGCTACAGGATACTATGTACTTAGTATACATTTATTATAGTACATGGTTAGGACAGGAGGCAAGTTAAAGGATACAATGTACTTAGTATACATATATTATAGTACAGGGTATGGACAGGAGGAGGGTTACAGGATACTATGTACTTAGTATACATATATTATAGTACAGGGATGGGACCGGAGGGGAGTTACAGTATACTATGTACTTAGTACACATATATTATAGTACAGTGTTGGGACAGAAGGGGAGTTACAGGATACTATGTACTTAATATACATATATTATAGTACTAGGTTGGGACTGGAGGGGAGTTACAGGATACTATGTACTTAGTACACATACAGTATAGTACAGGGCTGGGACAGGAGGTGAGTTACAGGATACTATGCACGTAGTACACATATATTATAGTACATGGTTGTGACAGGAGTGACGTTACAGGATACTATGTACTTAGTATACATATATTATAGTACAGGGTATGGACATGAGCGGGGTTACAGGATACTATGTACTTAGTATACATATATTATGGTACTGGGTTGGGACAGGAGGGGAGTTACAGGATACTATGTACTTAGTATACATATACTATAGTACAGGGTGTGGACCGGAGGGGAGTTACAATATACTATGTACTTAGTATCCATTTATTATAGTACAGGGAGTGGACACGAGGGGAGTTACAGGATACTATGTAATTAATATACATATATTAAAGTACAGGGTTGGGACCGGAGGGGAGTTGCAGTATACTATGTTCTTAGTATACCTAATACTGCATTATAATATATGTATACTAAGTACATAGTATCCTGTAACTCCCCTCCTGTCCCAACCCAGTAGTATAAAATATGTATACTAAGTACATAGTATAACACCCCTCATCTCCCAACCCTGTACTATAATATATGTATACTAAATACATAGTATCCCGTAACTCCCCTCCTGTCACAACCCTGTACTATAATATATGTATACTAAGTACATAGTATCCTGTAACTTTCCTCCTGTCCAAAACCTTATACTATAATATATGTATACGAAGTACATAGTATCCTGAAACTCCCCTCATGTCACAACCCTGTACTATAATATATGTATACTAAGTACATAGTATCCTGTAACTCCCATCCTGTCACAACCCTGTACTATAATATATGTATACTAAGTACATAGTATCCTGTAACTCCCGTCCTATCCCAACCCCGTACTATATGTGTACTACGTACATAGTATCTTATAACTCCCCTCATGTCCATACCCTGTACTATAATATTTTTATACTAAGTACATAGTATCCTGTAACTCCCCTCCTGTGCCGACCCTGTACTATAAGATATGTATACTAAGTACGTAGTATCCTGTAGCTACCCTCCTGTCCCAACCCTGTACTATAACATATGTATGCTAAGTACATAGTATCATGTAACTCCCCTCCTGTCACAACCCTGTACTATAATATATGTATACTAAGTACATAGTGTCCTGTAACTCCCCTCCTGTCCCAACCCAGTAGTGTAGTATATGTATACTAAGTACATAGTATCCTGTAACTCCCCTCCTGTCCCATCCCTCTACTATAATATATGTATACTAAGTACATAGTATCCTGTAACTCCCCTCCTGTCCCAACCCTGTACTATAAGATATGTATACAAAGTACATAGTATCCTGTAACTTCCCTCCTGTACCAACCATGTACAATAATAATAATAAATGTATACTAAATACATAGTATCCTGTAACTCCCTCCTATACCAACCCTGTGCTATACGATATGTATACTAAGTACATAGTATCCTGTAACTCCCCTCCTGTCCCAGCCGTGCACTATAATATATATATATATATATATATATATATATATATATATATATATATATATATATATATATATATATATATACTAAGTACATAGTATCAAGTAACTCCCCTCCTGTCCCAACCATGTACTATAATTTATGTATACTAAGTACATAGTATCCTGTAACTCCCTTCCTGTCCCAGCCCTGTACTATAATATATGTATACTAAGTACATAGTATCCTGTAACTCCCCTCCTGTCCCAACCCGGTACAATAAGATATGTATACTAAGTACATAGTATCCTGTAACTCCCCTCCTGTCCCAGCCGTGGACTATAATATATGTATACTAAGTACATAGTATCCTGTAACTCTCCTCCTGTCCCAAACCTGTACTATACTGTATGTGTGCTAAGTACATAGTATCTTGAAACTTCCCTCTGGTCCCAACCCTGTACAATAATGTGTGTTTACTAAGTACCTTGTATTCTGTAACTCGCCTTCTGTCCTAACCATGTACTATAATATATGTATACTAAGTACATAGTGTCCTGTAACTCCCCTCCTGTCCCAAACCTGTACTATAAGATATGTATACTAAGTATGTAGTATCCTGTAACTCCCCTCATGTCCCAACCCTGTACTACAATATATGTATACTAAACACATAGTATCCTGTAACTCCCCTCCTGTCCCAACCCTGTACTATAAAATATGTATACTAAGTACATAGTATCCTGTAACTCCCCTCCTGTCCCAAACCTGTACTATAATACATGTATAATAAAGTACATAGTATCCTGTAACTCCCCTCCTGTCAAAACCCTGTACTATAATATATGCATACTAAGTACATAGTATCCTGTAACTCCCCTCGTGTCCCAACCCAGTACTATAATATATGTATTCTAAGTACATAGTATCCTATAACTCCCCTCCTGTCCCAACCCAGTACTATAATATATGTATACTAAGTACATAGTATCCTATAACTCCCCTCCTGTGCCAGCCGTGGACTATAATATACATATACTAAGTACATAGTATCCTGTAACTCCCCTCCTGTCCCAACCATGTACTATAATATATGTATACTAAGTACCTAAAATCCAGTGACTCCCCTACTGTCCTATCCCTGTACTATAATATATGTATGTTAAGTACATAGTATCCTGTAACTCACCTCATGTCACAACCACATACTATAATATATGTGTACTTCTTACATAGTATCCTGTAACTCACCTCCTGTCCCAACCCTGTACTATAATATATGTGTACTAAGCACATAGTATCCTGTAACTCCCCTCGGTTCCCAAACCAATACTAAAATATATGTATACTAAGTACATAGTATCCTGTAAGTCCCCTCCTGTCCCAACCATGTACTATAATATATGTGAACTAAGTACATAGTGTACTGTAACTCCCCTCCGGTCCCAACCCTGTACTATAATATATGTATACTAATTACATTGCATCCTGTACCTCGCCTCCTGTCCCAACCATGTACTATAATATATGTATACTAAGTACATAGTATCCTGAAACTCCCCACCTGTTCAAACCCTGTACTATAATTTATGTATACTAAATACATAGTATCCTGTAACTCCCCTCTGGTCCCAACACTGTACAATAAAATATGTATACTAAGTACATAGTATACTGTAACTTCCCTCCTGTCCCAACCATGTACTTTAAGATATGTATACTAAGTACATGGTATCCTGTAACTCTCCACCTGTCCCAACCCTGTATTATAATATATGTATATTAAGTACATAGTATACTGTAACCCCCCTCCTGTCCCAACACTGTACTATAAAATATGCATACTAAGTAAATAGTATCCTGTAACTCCCCTCCTGTCCCTACCCTGTACTATATTATATGTATACTAAGTACATAGTATCCTGTAACTCCCCTCCTGTCCACACCCTGTACTATAATATATTTATACTAAGTGCATAGTATCCTGTGACTCCCCTCCTGTCCCAACCCAGTATCATAAAATATGTATACTAAGTACATAGTATCCTGTAACTCCCCTCCTGTCCACACCCTGTACTATAATATATGCATACTAAGTACATAGTATTCTCTAACTCCCCTCCTGTCCCGACCCAGTGCCATAATATATGTATACAAAGTACATAGTATCCTGTAACTCCCCTCCCTTCCACACCCGGTACTATAATATATGTATACTAAGTACATAGTATTCTGTATCTCACCTCCTGTCCCAACCCTGCACTATAAAATATGCATAATAAGTACATAGCATGCTGTAACTCCCCTCTTGTCCCAACCCAGTACTATAATATATGTATACTAAGTACATAGTATCCTGTAACTCCCCTCCTGTCCACGCCCTGTACTATAATATATGTATACTAATGACATAGTATCCTGTAACACCCCTCCTGTCATACCTGTACTATAATATATGTATACTAAGAACATAGTATCCTGTAACTCCCCTCCTATCATACCTTGTACTATAATATATGAATACTAAGTACATAGTATCTAGTAACTCCCCTCCTGTCCCAAACTTGTACTATAAGATACGTATACTAAGTACATAGCATCCTGTAACTCCCCTCCTGTCCCAGACTTGTACTATAATATACCTATACTAAGTACAAAGTATCCTGCAACTCCCCTCCTGTCCCAAACTTGTAATATAAGATACATATACTAAGTTCCTAGTATCCTGTAACTCTCCTCGTGTCCACTCCCTGTACTATAATATATGTATACTAAGTACATAGTATCCTGTAACTCCCCTCCTGCCCACACTCTGTACTATATGTATACTAAGTACATAGTATCCTGTATCTCCTCCCTGTCCCAAACCAGACCATAATATATGTATACTAAGTACATAGTGTCCTGTAACTCCCCTCCTGTCCATACCCTGTACTATAATATATGTATACTAAGTACATAGTATCCTGTAACTCCCCTCCTGTCCCAACCCAGTACTATAATATATGTATACTAAGTACATAGTATCCTGTAACTCCCATCCTATCCACACCCTGTACTATAATATATGTATACAAACTACATAGTGTACTGTAACTCCCCTCCTGTCACAACCCTGTACTATAATATATGTATACTAAGTACATAGTATCCTGTAACTCCCCCCCTGCCTCAACCCTGTACTATAAGATATGTATACTCAGTACGTAGTATCCTGTAACTCCCTTCCTGTCCAAACCCAGTATTATAATATATGTATACTAAGTACATAGTATCCTGTAACTCCCCTCCTGTCCACGCCCTGTACTATAACATATGTATACTAAGTACATAGTATCCTGTAACTCCCCTCCTGTCCCAACCCAGTACTATAATATATTGTACTTTGTACATAGTATCCTGTAACTCCCCTCCTGTCCATACCCTGTACTATAATATATGAATACTAAGTACATAGTATCCTGTAACTCCCCTCCTGTCCCAACCCTGTACTATAATATATGTATACTAAGTACATAGTATCCTGTAACTCCCCTCCTGTCTCAACCCTGTACGATAAGATATGTATACTAAATACGTAGAATCCTGTAACTCCCCTCCTGTCCACACCCTGTACTATAATATATGTATACTAAGTACATAGTATCCTGTAACTCCACTCCTGTCACAACCCTGTACTATAATATATGTATATTGAGTACATAGTATCCTGTAACTCCCCTCCTGTCACAACCCTGTACTATAATATATGCATACTAAGTACATACTATCCTGTAACTCCC
This sequence comes from Protopterus annectens, assembly GCF_019279795.1. Taxonomy (NCBI): domain Eukaryota; kingdom Metazoa; phylum Chordata; order Ceratodontiformes; family Protopteridae; genus Protopterus; species Protopterus annectens. The sequence goes on along the minus strand of NC_056743.1, from coordinate 357,917,314 downwards.
ATCCTGTCCCAACCCTGTACTATAAGATATGTATACTAAGTACATAGTATCCTGTAACTCCCCTCCTGTCACAACCCTGTACTATAATATATGTGTATTAAGTACATAGTATCCTGTAACTCCCCTCCTGTCACAACCCTGTACTATGATATATTTATACTAACTACATAGTATCCTGTAACTCCCCTCCTGTCCATACACTGTACTATAATATATGTATACTAAGTACTATAATATATGTATACTAAGTACATAGTATCCTGTAACTCCCCTCCTGTCCCAACCCTGTACTATATGATATGTATACTAAGTACGTAGTATTGTGTAACTACCCTCCTGTCCCAACTCTGTGCTATAATATATGTATACTAAGTACATAGTATCCTATAACTCCACTCCTGTCCCAACCCTGTACTATAAGATATGTATACTAAGTACGTAGTGTCCTGTAACTCCCCTCCGGTCCCAACCCTGTACTATAATATATGTATACTAAGCACATAGCATCCTGTAACTCCCCTCCTGCCCCAACCTTGTACTATAAGATATGTATACTAAGTACGTAGTATCAAGTAATTCCCTTCCTGTCCAAGCCGTGGACTATAATATATGTATACTAAGTACATAGTATCCTATAACTCCTCTCCTGTCCCAACCATGTACTATAATATATGTATACTAAGTATATAGTATCCTGTAACTCCCCTCTGGTCCCAACCCAGTACTATAATATATGTGTACTACGTACATAGTATTCTGTAACTCCTCTCCTGTCCCAACTGTGTCCTATAAGATATGTATACTAAGTACATAGAATCCTGTAACTCCCTCCTGTCCCAACCATGTACTATAATATATGTATACTAAGTGCATAGTATCCTGTAACTCCCCTCTAGTCTCAACCCTGTACTATAAGATATGTATACTAAGTACATACTATCCAGTAACTCCCCTCCTGTCTCAACCCTGTACTATAATATATGTATACTAAGTACATAGTATCCTGTAACTCCCCTCCTGTCTCAACCATGTACTATAATATATGTATACTAAGTACATAGTATCCTGTAACTCCCCTCCTGTCTCAACCATGTACTATAATATATGTATACTAAGTACATAGTATCCTGTAACTCCCCTCCTGTCACAACCCTGTACTATAAGATATGTATACTAAGTACATTGTATCCTGTAACTCCCCTCCTGTCCCAAACCTGTACTATAAGATATGTATACTAAGTACATAGTATCCTGTAACTCCCCTCTGGTCCCAAACCTGTACTATAAGATATGTATAGTAAGTACATAGTATCCTGTAACTCCTTTCATGTCCCAACCCTGTAGTACAATATATGTATACTAAGTACATAGTAAACTGAACTCCCCTCCTGTCTCAACCATGTACTATAATATATGTATACTAAGTACATAGTATCCTGTAACTCCCCTCCTGTCACAACCCTGTACTATAAGATATGTATACTAAGTACATTGTATCCTGTAACTCCCCTCCTGTCCCAAACCTGTACTATAAGATATGTATACTAAGTACATTGTATCCTGTATCTCCCCTCCTGTCCCAAACCTGTACTATAAGATATGTATACTAAGTACATAGTATCCTGTAACTCCCCTCTGGTCCCAAACCTGTACTATAAGATATGTATAGTAAGTACATAGTATCCTGTAACTCCTTTCATGTCCCAACCCTGTAGTAAAATATATGTATACTAAGTACATAGTATCCTGTAACTCTCCTCCTTTCCCAACCCTGTACTATAATAGATGTATACTAAGTACATAGTATCCTGTAACTCCCTTTCTGTCCCAATCCTGTACTATAAAATATGTATACTAAGTACATAGTATCCTGTAACTCTCCTCCTTTCCCAACCCTGTACTATAATATATGTATACTAAGTACATAGTATCCTGTAACTCCCTTTCTGTCCCAACCCTGTACTATAAAATATGTATACTAAGTACATAGTATCCTGTAACTCCCCTGCTGTCACAACCCTGTAATATAATATATGTATACTAAGTACATAGTATCCTGTAACTCCCCTCCTGTCCCAACCTTGTACTATAATATATGTATGCTAAGTACATAGTATCCTGTAACTCCCCTCCTGTCCCAACACAGTACCATAATATATGTATACTAAGTACATAGTATCCTGTAACTCCCCTCCTGTCCACACCCTGTACTATAATATATGTATACTAAGTACATAGTATCCTGTAACTCCCCTCCTGTCCCAACCCTGCACTATAAGATATGTATACTAAGTACATAGTATGCTTTAACTCCCCTCCTGTCCCAACCCAGTACTATAATATATGAATACTAAGTACATAGTATCTTGTAACTCCCCTCCTCTCCCAAACTTGTGCTATAATATACGTATACTATTTATTTATTTTATTTATTTATTTTACATTCGTTGACCGGGATAGTCTGACTGGATGCATGTCCATTTTTAGCGGAGGCCCAGGGAGAAAAGCTCCAAGGGTAAGCAGATACAGCATTACATAATACCAGCATTACATATTACAAACAGATTATTTACAGAGATTACATAACTAAGCAAGTTAAACAAGTTCCATAGGTTAAAGTTAGTCCTGAGCACAAGTCAAGATTAAATTAAATTACACAGTAAACTGGTTAACAGATTTTTACACATTCGAGTTAGCCAGGCTTGATACATTGACATAGCCAGTTAAGTGACAAATGTTGTTTGAGTCTAGTTTTAAATTGACCTAATGTGGATAGTAAGGTAATATCAGCTGGAAGTGAGTTCCAGGATCTACTTACAGAGTTTGCAAAGAAAGAATCACTGTCTGTGTTATTAATTTTGCTAGTCTGAATTATTAGTTTGTTAGAGGATCGAAGCAGTCTAGGATTGTTATAGGGGGTGATAATATTTTTAAGTGTAGGAGTATTGTCCGGATTATAGAGGATTTTGTAGGCCATAATCAGTTGGTTATACTGGATTAGGCTAGGTAGTTCAAGCCAACCAAGATGATTTAGATTGATGCAATGATGTGTCCTAAAAGGCAGCCCAGTGGCAAACCTGGCAATGTGGTTGTAGCAAATTGAGAGTTTGTTAAGGACAGTCTTGTTCAAATTTGAGAGTAGAGGGGATGCATACAGAAGGGTTGAAAGAAGGTGAGAACGAGCTATGGCAATTTTAGCTGTAGGGGTTAGGAAGGCTTTTATTCTGTAAAGTGACCCTAGTTTATTATTTATGGTTTTCATAGTTTGGTTAACATGTAGGTCAAATTTGAGATTATTGTCTATGATGACACCTAATAGTTTTGTAGATGGGCCAGGGGAGATTATTGTGCCATCATTTGATTTTTATGGTAAAGGTGAAAGCGGTAGACCTACGTGTTGGTGAAAATAACAGCATTTTAGTTTTTTTGGGATTTAGGATCAGACGATGTTCAGAAAGCCAGTTTTCTATTGTATTAAAGGTGGTCTGGGTAGCTGACCATAACTCTACTGGAGATGTGGCTGAGCAAATCAGAGTTGAGTCATCAGCATATTGGATACAGCTGACTTTTGGGATGACAGTATAAAGTTAATGAAGATGGAGAACAGCAAGGGCCCTAGTATAGAGCCTTGTGGTACTCCGAGGGTGTTAGGTAGAAGGTTAGAGAGTTTGTTCTGCCAGAGGACAGCCTGCTGTCGACCATTCAGGTAGGATTGAAACCATTGGAGGGCTCCAGCATCTAGACAGAATGTTTGCGGGGTGTGGATTAAAAGTTGGTGATCAGCCATATCGAATGCCTTGGAAAGTTCCAAAAAGAGCACTGAGGATATATAATTATTGTTGCGATTATGGTTTATGGTGTTAGTAAAGGCTAGGAGGGCTGAAGTAGTGCTGTGATAAGGACGGAAGCCATGCTGAGTGTCTGCCATAAGGTGATTTTGGATTAGGTGGTGCATGAATTGTCTATGAATACATTTTTCCATAATCTTTGCAAGTGGAGAGAGTATAGCTATTGGCCTATAACTGGAGAATTCAGTAGAGCTGCCTCCTTTGTGAAGTGGGATTACATAGGATATTTTCCAGATGGTGGGAATTTTAGCTTCTACTATGGTTCGATTGATTAGTATTGAGATGGGGTAAGCAATAGCATCAGCTGATTTTAGTAGGTACTCGGCAGGGAGTTGATCAGCAGAAAGTGTAGTGGGTTTTAATTTTTTGATCAAGGTACGGATAAGTGAAGTGGCGACTGGTTGGAAGCTGAACGCAAGTAGGTTTCTAGGGGTGCTACTTTCAGGACCAGGGGAGCTAGGAGGTAGTTGGCTAGCTAGGGCTTGAATTGTCTCAGTAAAGAATCGGTTAAAACTGTCAGAAACATCTTCAGGGATTTTATCAATAGTAGCAGCAGGGATTGGGGTTGAAGTTTGTCCAGGATGTAGTAGATTATTTAAACCTGCCCAAAACTTCTGAGGGTTATTTTGATTTACTGTCTGTAAATTACAGTAGTATTGTTTTTTGTCTTGTAAAATTGATTTTTTGGTTTTGTTCCTCGATTGCCTGTATTTAATGTGATCTTGAGGGTCTTTAGAAGAATGCCATAAAGCCCATGCTTTGTTTCTAAGGATAATTTTGAGATTAGACTCTATAGAAAGCCATGGTGCAGTTTTTGCCTTGGTTCTCTTTGAACGAACAGGTGCATGCAAATCAAGGATCTCAAAGAATTTGTTGTTAAAGTGTGCTACTGCTTCCTCTAAGGGGAGGTGTTTTAGAATAGACCAATTATATGAGTTTAGTTCTTGTTGGAATTTGGCAGGTTCAAAGTTTTTATTGTTTCTAACCTTTCTGAGTAAGGGTTGTTGGGAATTAATGGTTTTTTGCTTATGTACATATGTGAGAAGGTGATCGCTTAGGCCATTAAGGAGGGTACCAGAGGTGTACAGTTGGGGGTGACTGTTTATGAGTACCCAGTCAAGTATACTTTCTTTTTGGTTGGGTTTACCTATCCTGGTAGGGGTGGATATGATTTGTGTAAATGCATGCAGGTTAATATGGGTGGTTGGGGATTCTAAGGAACAGGTGCCCCAGTCTATGTTAAAGTCTTCAAGTAGTAGGGTTTCTTGGGGGTAGTGACATGATAAGCAGTGCAGGATATCTTCAAATGTAGATATATTGTTACAGGGGGAATGTACATACAGATGATATTAATGCATTTATTTTTATTAAGTTGCAATTTGGTGGCAAGAATCTCAGAGTTATTAATCTGAGGAGGTTGTATTACATCTATGGTGACATTCAACTCAGATTTATAGAGTACAGCTACCCCACCCCCCTTCCTCGAAGCAAGATCCAGCCTGTGTATGTTGTACCCAGGTGGTAACACTTCATTGTCTTTAGTGTTGGGATTTAACCAGGTTTCAGATAAACAGAGAATCTCAGGGGAGTGGACATCCAGAAGTGCATGCAATTCATGTACCTTGTTATTAATGCTTCTACTATTGAGATGACAGACTAGGAGAGAGTTAGTTGGCCTATAAATTGTAGGTTTGTAGCTTAGATTACAAGTAGAGGGGGTATGTCTACTAAGTACATAGTATCCTATAACTCCCCTCCTGTCCCAAACATGAACTATAAGATACATACACTAAGTACATAGTATCCTGTAACTCCTCTCCTGTCCCAACTCTGTACTATAATATATGTATACTAAGTACACAGTATCCTGTAACTCCCCTCCTGTCCCAACCCTGTACTATAAGATATGTATACTAAGTACACAGTATCCTGTAACTCCCCTCCTGTCCCAACCCTGTACTATAATATATGTATACTAAGTACATAGTATCCTGTAACTCCCCTCCTGTCCCAACTCTGTACTATAAGATATGTATACTAAGTACATAGAATGCTGTAACTCCCCTCCTGTCCCAACCCTATACTATAATATATGTATACTAAGTACATAGTATCCTGTAACTCCCCTCCTGTCCCAACCCAGTACTATAATATATGTATACTAAGTACATAGTATCCTGTAACTCCCCTCCTGTCCCAACTCTGTACTATAAGATATGTATACTAAGTACATAGAATGCTGTAACTCCCCTCCTGTCCCAACCCTATACTATAATATATGTATACTAAGTACATAGAATGCTGTAACTCCCCTCCTGTCCCAACCCTATACTATAATATATGTATACTAAGTACATAGTATCCTGTAACTCCCCTCCTGTCCCAACCCAGTACTATAATATATGTATACTAAGTACATAGTATCCTGTAACTCCCCTCCTGTCCCAACTCTGTACTATAAGATATGTATACTAAGTACATAGAATGCTGTAACTCCCCTCCTGTCCCAACCCTATACTATAATATATGTATACTAAGTACATAGAATGCTGTAACTCCCCTCCTGTCCCAACCCTGTACTATAATATATGAATACTATGTACATTGTATCCTGTAACTCCCTTCGTGTCCCAACCCTGTATTATAAGATATGCATACTAATTACATAGTATCTTGTCACGACCCTCCTGTCCCAACCCTGTACTACAATATATGTATAATAAGTACATAGTATCCTGTAACTCCCCTCATGTCCACACCTTGTACATAGTATCCTGCAACTCCCCACCTGTCCACACCCTGTACTATAATATATGTATACTAAGTACATAGTATCCTGTAACTCCCCTCCTGTCCACACCCTGTACTATAATATATGTATACTAAGTACATAGTATCCTGTAACTCCCCTCCTGTCCACACCCTGTGCTATAATATATGTATACTAAGTACATGGTATCCTGCAACTCCCCACCTGTCCACACCCAGTACTATAATATATGTATACTAAGTACATGGTATCCTGTAACTCCCCTCCTGTCCCAACCCTGTACTATAATATATGTATACTAAGTACATAGTATCCTGTAACTCCCCTCCTGTGACAACCCTGTACTATAATATATGTATACTAAGTACATAGTATCCTGTAACTTCCCTCCTGTCACAACCCTGCACTATAATATATGTATACTAAGTACATAGTATCCTGTAACTCCCCTCCTGTCCCAACCCTGTACTATAAGATATGTATACTAAGTACATAGTATCCTGTAACTTCCCTCCTGTCACAACCCTGCACTATAATATATGTATACTAAGTACATAGTATCCTGTAACTCTCCTCCTGTCACATCCCAGTACTATAATATATGTATACTAAGTACGAAGTATCCTGTAACTCCCCTCCTGTCCCAACCCTGTACTATAATATATGTATACTAAGTACATAGCATCCTGTACCTCCCCTCCTGTCCCAACCCTGTACTATAATATATGTATACTAAGTACATAGTATCCTATAACTCCCCTCCTGTCCCAACCCTGCACTATAATATATGTATACTAAGTACATAGTATCCTGTACCTCCCCTCCTGTCCCAACCCTGTACTATGATATATGTATACTAAGTACATAGTATCCTGTAACTCCCCTCCTGTCACAGCCCTGTACTATAATATATGTATACTAAGTACATAGTATCCTGTAACTCCCCTCCTGTCCCAACCCTGTACTATAATATATGTATACTAAGTACATAGTATCCTGTAACTCCCCTCCTGTCACAGCCCTGTACTATAATATATGTATACTAAGTACATAGTATCCTGTAACTCCCCTCCTGTCCCAACCTAGTACTATAATATATGTATACTAAGTATTTAGTATCCTGTAACTCCCCTCCTGTCCCAAACCTGTACTATAATATATGTATACTATGTACATAATATCATGTAATTCCCCTCCTGTCCCAACCCTGTACTATAATATATGTATACTAAGTACATATTATCCTGTAACTCCCCTCCTTTCACATCCCTGTACTATAATATATGTATACTCAGTACATAGTATCCTGTAACTCCCCTCCGGTCCCAACCCTGTACTATAATATATGTATACTAAGTACATAGTATCCTGTAACTCCCCTCATGTCCCAACCCTCTACTATAAGATGTGTATGCTAAGTACATAGTATCCTGTAACTCCCCTCCTCTCCCAGCTGTGTACTATAATATATGTATACTAAGTACATAGTATCCTTTAACTCCCCTCCTGTCCCAACCATGTACTATAATATATGTATACTAAGTACATAGTATCCTGTAACTCCCATCCTGTCAAAACCCTGTACTATAATATATGTATACTAAGTACATAGTATCCTGTAACTCCCCTTCCTGTCCCAGCCCTGTACTATAATATATGTATATTAAGTACATAGTATCCTGTAACTCCCCTCCTGTCACAACCACGTACTATAATATATGTGTACTACGTACATAGTATCCTGTAACTCTCCTCCTGTCCCAACCCTGTACTATACTATATGTGTACTAAGTACATAGTATCCTGTAACTCCCCTCCGGTCCCAACCCAGTACTATAATATATGTATAATAAGTATATAGTATCCTGTAACTTCCCTTCTGTCCCAACCCTGTACTATAATATATGTGTACTAAGTACATAGTATCTTGTAACTCCCCTCCGGTCCCATCCCTGTACTATAATATATGTATACTAAGTACATTGTATCCTGTAACTTGCCTCCTGTCCTAACCATGTACTATAATATATGTATACTAAGTACATATTATCCTGTAACTCCCCTCCTGTTCCATCCCAGTATGATAATATATGCATACTGAGTACATAGTATCCTGTAACTCACCCCTGTCCCATCCCTGTGCTATAATATATGTATACTAAGTATGTATACTAAGTACATAGTATCCTGTAACTCCCCTCCTGTCCCAACGTTGTATTATAATATATGTGTACTACGTACATAGTATCCTGTAACTCCCCCTCCTGTCACTTAGTATGGAAAGTTTGGAAACCATGTTGGATTTGAGTTAGATGTTTTTCTTGGTTGACCTATTGTAGGTACTCTTCAGGCTTACTGTTACCTTTTTGACAGTTTGTTCATATATCGGCTTGAAAAATAAGCCGTTGTTATTTAGTATTTTAGGCAACAGCAGCTTGGATAGGTTTCGTTTGTTATATATTATTGGTGATGACTAATGGACTATGATGGCAATGTGTTTTTAACAGACTGGGTTCTTATTTTATTATTTTTTATAAGTAAGCTGTTTATCTGTTAAGTTATATGACTACATCCCCTGTACCTTTAACAATGGGGCACCACTTAATGCATTTGGCGCCTTTTTTAGTTTAAAAGGAAACTGTTACAGACTTGTCTTTGTACTCTGAGGAAGCTATAGCAGGAGCTGTAGCGAAAACGTTGCTTGTTTTGGATAAATAAAAAGAACGTTCAGTTTCATATTGCTGAGTGGATTATTTGGCTTTCTGAACACTCCTGTTCCAGCTTGGTTCTTCTGGTTTTTTGTCGTATAACAGTTTGTATTTTGTGTTTTGTGATACGGTTACAGAAATGTCGGAAAGCCCTGGCAGCCCAAGTATCTTTGGGTCCCATAATGATCAGCAGGATAATAACAGGGACATGAACAACTTGCTAGCAGCTATCACTAAAAGACTGGACATGCTTTATGGCCGTATGGACCAATTGGACTCCAGAATTGGGCAAGGTCCTTTAAATAACAGCACATCAGAGAACAATGGCTCTTTACTGAATAGCTCTGATCTTATTACAGCGGCTCAAAGGCCTATTCAAACACAAACTGGAAGTGCTTCCACCATTCAGCCTACTTCATCAGAAAGGACTAGGGCTGGTCCTATTGACAACAACCATCATCAGGTGCTTATTGGCGTTCCCTCTCTTCAGGATTGGATTTCTGATGTTAACTGTGTTTCTTTTGGACAACAGCGAGAACAGGAACTACCGGCACATTCAAACACCAACTCTACGGAATCTATGGTGAGCAAACTCCACACTTTTGACAACAAACTAGTAAAACTTCGTAAATTACAACTTGAAGTTTCATACTTTAAACAATGTTTGAATGACAAAATTATACCTAAGGGACTACGTAGTAATTTTGCCCCAACTGGATTAATTAATGATGATAGCTTTCTGAATGATTTAAAGATACTTTTTGACCAGCAGGGTTCTCAATTACTTGATTTGATTATCAAGCACTATTCACGACATATCTTAACACTTACCACTGAAATTAGTGATTTAGACAATTCCATCAAGGAGGACTTGGATTTCAACAATTTTAAATATGACTATACACGTATCTTTAATAGTATAGATGCCCTTCTTCTGAAACTGAAGGCCAATAAGACAAAAAAACTTAAGCGGGACAACTTGGCATATCAACAAAATAAAGCATATGAAAAACTTTTTCCGCCTCGAACTCACCCTGTGAATGAACCATTTCAAAGTACTGAACAAACTAGGGTAGAGGAAGACTTTGATCCACTTGAACAACCTTCTACATCACACAACTTTTCGGGTTCTAATGTAGTCCCAAAACGTAGTAACAGAATGCGGACTAACCAATTTAATGGGAACAATATCAGGAACAGCAACTTGCCACAACCTGGGTCTAACTCCCCTTTTCACAATCAAAACCAGAATCAAGATCACACTGGTTTTTTAGGGAGGAGATACAACACCAGGTACCAACAACAGAGGAGGAACTGGAACAACTGAAGTACACCCCTAGTGACATCAGGGGTGTTAATACATTCCAAACTAAACCTTCCATCTTGAAAAATAGTAAAGGAGACTTTAAGATTTATAACTTTACTGACTTCAAAATAGAGCAAGAACTGATAGATCTCCTTGCTTTAGGCAATTCATTTGTTCCCTCTTGTCATTTTAATATTACAGAAACCATAATTGATGTAAAATACTTTACAAGAAAACTTAACTTGGGTTTACTCTTCTCATTCCCCATGCAGTGTGAACTAAATAACTTGAGACTGGCAAGTGTGTATAATCCACCTTTACACCCTACATTAGCTTTATTTGAACAAGCCTGCGAGGTTGACCTTAGACATCTTGACACTCAAGCTAAACACCTGGTTAGAAAACCCAATTTCAACATTACCAAAGAGCAGTACAACTTACTTAAGGAGCTTGGTAATATACCCATAAGAGTCCTTAAACCTGATAAGGGTGGGGGGTTAGTCATACTAGACAACGATGACTATTCTGAACGAATGAGTAAAATCTTGAATAGTCCAGCTTATAGACCCTCCTCACTCAATGAAATGAACATTACTTTTTCTAGAAATAGAGGTTACTTTAGGGACCTATTCCTAGCAGGAAAAATTAGTAATGAGGTTTATCATTTTATTGACATCTCTTTACCTAAAACACCTGTAATTTTCGGTATCCCGAAAATTCATAAAAACTTGTATGACCCTCCAATACGGGCACTAGTTGATGGGAGGTCTTCTATGACCCACCCTTGTGCCCGTTTGGTGGATAACATACTTAGTAAATACCTCAAAATGATACCCTGTGTGTGTAAGGATTCCTGGTCTTTTCTGGCTAACATTAACCAGCTTAAACTTGACCACAGATTCAACTTTTTGACAGTTGATATCGTGGACTTATATACATCTATCCCTCACCAGGAAGCATCAGAGTGGGTGGGTCTGTTGCTGCAAGAACTGGGAGCTCCCCAAATGGAAATAGACACTGTCACTGAACTTATTGATATTATTCTTACATCTAACTTCTTTTTGTTTGAAAACCAATATTTTCTACAGATTCAGGGTATAGCTATGGGCTCACCCTGTGGGACATCAGTTGCAAATATGGTAGTGGCCTATTGGGAAAAAAAGTTTCTTCTCTCTAACCCTCAAGTAGTCAGACATGTCATTTATTATACGAGATACTTGGATGATATATTCATCCTTTTCCAAGGATCTGAACAGGAAGCAATTGCCATCATTGAATTTATGAATGGCACCACACCCTTCTTCAAGTTCACCTTTCATTTTTCTACTGACTCTATAGATTATTTGGATGTTTATCTTGAAAAATCTGACATTAACAACACATTAATTTCATCTATACATAGGAAGCCCACTTATTGTAATTCACTTCTTCATTTTTCAAGTCAACACCCTTTCAGACAGAAAAGATCTATAGTGAAGGGGCAACTGATCCGAGCAGCTAGAATGTGTAGCACCTTGGACCTTTTCAAAAAGGAATGTTCACTCCTGTTTGATATGTTTTGCAATCGAGATTACCCAGTCGACCTATTGGAGGACTTGATTACAGAAGTTATGACTAAAAGACTGGAGGGTATTTATAGACCACTACTTAGCAACACCTTAGGACATATTGGGGATGACCCCACAGTTGACAATCTAATGTTAACACCAAGTTCCCCTGTTGCTTCTGAACTACCTCTTAGCAACAAAGAGAATAATTTTTCCCTTAGTTTTATAACAGTGTACAACATGGATTCTAGGATGATTAACTCCATTTTATTTAAAAATTGGTACTACATCTCTAGTCATAGTGGTTTAGCTGAAAAATTGGGGGAAAAACCACTGATAGTTTATAGAAGGGGTAAAAACCTAAAGAACTATTTAGAAGCAAAAACACATTTTGATTTTCACTCACGGCAGAAAGGTAGTTTCACATGTGGTAATTGCAACTTTTGCAAATACATCAGAACAGGGAGCACACAAACTGTAAATGGCAAAAAAGTAACTTGTCATTATAAAGTCAACTGTAATACTAAATTCCTGGTCTACCTAGCTCAATGTGTTTGCTGTTCTGCATTCTACATTGGAAAAACTGAGCAAAAATTTAAGGAGAGAATATACCAGCATACCTATGCAATTAAAAAAAGCAAGGATGATAATGCACTCTCAAAACATATCATTTCAAACAAAGACCACAATTTTCTCTTTTCTGCCATTGATCATGTCCCTCATAATATAAGGGGTGGCCCTTCCCCGATCATTTTGGAAACAAAAGAGCTTCAGTGGCAACTTAAACTTAATGTATTTCAACCACCTGGCCTCAATGACAACTGTAATATTTCTTGTTTATTAAAATTAAGGAGTTACTTGAGATAACATCATGTTTTTAGAAACTTCACTTCACTGGTTACATAAACACAAATTGAAGCTACCTTGTCTTTTTAAATATAGGATTAGGTAGTCATGACTTTTTATTTTGGTTTTTCATGTTTTATTACTTTTATTCATTTGCCATTATATTGGCTTACAGTCCTGGGATGTTACTTGTTGCCTTTTAATGCACGCTGCCCTTTGACATGGGCAGGATCTGCTAGTTTACCTCAGCATCTTCTATACACTTTAGTATAGCATCTGGGCCTTACTGCCCAAGAAAGGCTTTGTTATCTCGGTGATGTAAAGGCTGGGGCTGAAGTGTTCCCCACTACTAACTCTGGTTGAGGTTGGTGCTTGTCTAATGGATCACGACGACTTTTCATGGAAGGTAGTGTTTGTAAGGGCTGGGTCTGGATCCAACTTACGGACCTTAGGGGCTTTTGCTCTATCAGTCTTTCCTGGTTGATATTCCCGCAGACCCCCTTCCCTGGACCCACTCATATAGGTAGAGTGGTATAGAGAACAAGCTACATGTCAAGGCGGTCTTACTTTGGAAAATCAACTGATTAATAAACTAGATAACTCATGGTCTGTAAACTCTTAGAGGGCTATTACAACTATTTAGGACTTATATCCCTAGTACTTATTCAAAGTCACACCACCACAGGTTGGGACTCATCTTTTTTGCTTTCGCACACAGCTTGGTCCGATAATAGGGTGAATTAGACCGTAGCAGGATTACTAAAATCCAGACCATCACATTTTGATGGTACATTTGGGCTGGAAACCCTCAGGTATGATTGTTTGTTTACCTGCATTTAAAGAGGGGACTACAATTTTACAATATATAATCCTTTGCTAATTTTTTCTTTTTTAGAACATATGCTCTTATACTAATTTATACATCGGCTTGATACACATGCCGTTTTTGTTCGAGATTACAATGGCTCGGTTTGTGCCATTTTATGCATGTCATTGATTATTACTAAGTTTATGATGGTAATATGTGAGTTATTATGACTGGTCCTACTTTTATTTACACGAAAAAAAGTTGTTCAACTATTGAACTGCATGGCTACACCCCTTCGGGGCGTGACTTATTTCCTTAATTTTACATGCAGGATTGTTTGGATAGACGGGGCAGCTTCATTCTCAGTATGGCTTGCTGCAAAATTTAGGTTATTATACCTTGTCGGCAACACTTTTTGGTGAACATTTTTAGGTATGTCTGCACATTATTTACTAATTTGTATAATATGTAATTAAAGAAGGACTACTTTTAACTTTGTACAACCTTAAACTACTTTTTAACATTTTGCAAAATGTTTATCAGCATTTGGATATCGCTAACTCGCGGTTTATTTTTGGAAAACTGAAAGGGTTAGCAGTTGCTAAATCCGATTAGGGTTACATTCAGTTTAGGCAACTGCAACATGAGTAAAATTTACACCAAGCTCTTCAGGCTTACTGTTACCTTTTTGACAGTTTGTTCATATATCGGCTTGAAAAATAAGCCGTTGTTATTTAGTATTTTAGGCAACAGCAGCTTGGATAGGTTTCGTTTGTTATATATTATTGGTGATGACTAATGGACTATGATGGCAATGTGTTTTTAACAGACTGGGTTCTTATTTTATTATTTTTTATAAGTAAGCTGTTTATCTGTTAAGTTACATGACTATACCCCCTGTACCTTTAACAATGGGGCACCACTTAATGCATTTGGCGCCTTTTTTAGTTTAAAAGGAAACTGTTACAGACTTGTCTTTGTACTCTGAGGAAGCTATAGCAGGAGCTGTAGCGAAAACGTTGCTTGTTTTGGATAAATAAAAAGAACGTTCAGTTTCATATTGCTGAGTGGATTATTTGGCTTTCTGAACACTCCTGTTCCAGCTTGGTTCTTCTGGTCTATTGTAGGTACTGTTTGTGGATACATTTTTCTAGGATTTTAGAGAGAGGGGATAGGCTAGATATTGGCCTGAAATTAGTGATATCTGTAGAAGTACCATCTTTATGGATGGGAATGATATGAGATTCTTTCCAGATTTTGGGGACATAGTTTTCCTGTATGCATCTATTTATGAGTATGGATATGGGATAACATCAGCTAGTTGTTGTTATTTTAAGGAATTCACTGGCTAGACTGCAGATGCAGAGCAGATTTTTAGTTTGCTTAGGAGGCTTTTTTTGTACAGGCTGTAGATACTGGTTGAAACATAAATGAAGAGATAATAGTTGTTTATGGTCTGCAGTACTATGACTACATTTTTTGTAACAGATGTTATGCTGTCTACAAAGTAGGTATTACGTTGCACAGCAGTATTCACCTGTACTATTTGGACATGGATTGGCATTATATTTTTGCCCTGGCCACAATATTTTCTTGAAGGTTGACCAGAATTTCTTGGTATTGGATTTGAAATTATTTTGGGGTTTGCTATAATATTTTTTTTTGTCAGAAATCGTCTGTCTTTTGGCCTGTTTGTGAATTGTTTTATATTGCTAGAGGTTTTGTCGGGTTTTGTATGTCTGCCAGTTTTTACAGGCTTTGTCTGTAGTTTGACTTAGTCTTCTTGTAGTGTTAGTTAACCAGAGTACATCTCTTATTTTTATTGTTTGATTTCTTGGGCGGGGGGGGGGGGAGTTGTTTAAGGTGGTTAAGAAATATTGAGTTGAATTTCTTGATGGCATCGTCTAGTGGGTATATTTTAGTATATTCCAGTTTATTGAGGAGAGAATATTGTTGAAAGTTTGAGGGGTAAAATTTGCTGTGTTACGAATAGTTTTTATAGTTTGCTATTTTGGAGAATTGTGTGTGGGATGTTTGGTAAAAACAGGCAGATGGTCACTGAAGAGGTTTGCTACAGTGCCAGATGAAATAAAGTTAGTGGGATCAGATACTAAAATCCAGTCTAGTATAGAATTTGAGTTTTTACTAAAGTATGTTGGAGTTTCTATTAATTGTCTGTATCCAAAAAGATTTATGCTAAATTTAGAGAGGTAGATATATGGTCAAACCTATTAATATTACGATCTCATAACTGTTTCATGTGGGATCGAAGTTGAGGCTCAGTGTAGAATGTCTTCTAATACATTTGTATTATTGTCTGGGGGAATATATAAGGTAATTATACAGATTTGTTTGTGTTTGTTTGGTTTGTGGAAAGTGATAAGAAGGTCTGCATTATTTAATTGTGGTATGGGGGCATTATAACTGATTAGGCTGAGACGATCTGGATATACTATTGATACACCACCTTATTTTCCCATTTGGTCATTCCTAAGTATGTTATAGTTTAGTGTTAATATTTCAGTGTTAGTAATATTTGGTTGCAGCCATGTTTCTGTTATGGCTAAGATACTAGGTTTTTGAACAGCAATCCACACATGGAGTTCTGTAACTTTATTGCAAATACTCCTAGCATTTAGAGTAATGAAAGTTAGTCTAGCGTTGGATGGATAAGGTAATGTTTGATTTTGTTGTTCAGTACTACTAGCTTTCTTTTCTTTGAGATGAGTTTTGTTAGGCCTGGATTAGGGTGCATATTGCCACTGGTCAGAAAGGATGTATGTTGGAGTAGTGTTTTTAGATTTTCTTTAGTGATGTTCTGGCAGGAGATGTTATTTTAAGTTTACTTGATGGTACATTGAGTGATTTAAGTTTGAAATAGAGGTGCAGTGTGTCTTGATAGATGTCTGTTATTATGATCTTAACTTTAGGTGGGGTATGTTTATCTCTGAGGTACTTAGTTGGTGAGATGATGGTGTGAATCTGCTGCCTTTGGTAACAGGTGAGGTGGCTAAGGCATAGCATTACTAGACTCAAGCCTATAGTTAAGCAATTCATACTGTTATTGTCACTTAATTTGGGAGTGAGAGATATATAGGATAATGTAGTTTGGGTGAGAAATTGTGGGTTTTGTAAGTATTATATGTTTGATGATGGAACATCATCAACACAGACAAAGTTTAAAAAAAATACAGTAAAAATTATGTGAGTAGGTTGTACAACTTTTGTATACATTAATGCAATTTTAAAAACAAGGTGTATGGATTTCAGAGTGATGTTGATTCAGTTAATTCAGTCTTTTAATCTATGTTTGCACTCTTTGCACATTTGTTACAATGGTCTGTAACCTTGTCACACATAGTTCATTGTTATTGAGAAGTGCACTGTCGTATTTAAGAAGTATCCGTTTGTACTATCACTGCACATTGTGCAAACATGATGCAAGAAAAGCAACAGTGACACAATAAATGGTTATTTTTGTATGCAAGAAATCCCAGGATGAACTGCCAAGAATGCTTGCTTCACAATCCTCTGTTTACCACTTGTGATTGTCATTGACACCCCGTACTATGAAACAGGTAGATTTTACTCATAGTAATGCAGTGTGCATGAATGACAGTATACAGATGTTATCAGACAATGACACCCCATGCTATGAAACAGGCAGATTTCACTTATAGTAATGCAGTGTGCATGAATGGCAGTATACAGATGTTATCAGACAACGACACCCCATCATGCTATGAAACAGGTAGATTTCACTCATAGTAACACAGTGCGCATGAATGCCAGTATACAGATGTTATCAGACAATGACACCCCATGCTATGAAACAGGTAGATTTCACTCATAGTAATGCAGTGTGCATGAATGGCAGTATACAGATGTTATCAGACAATGACACCCCATCATGCTATGAAACAGGTAGATTTCAATCATAGTAATGCAGTGTGCATGAATGACAGTATACAGATGTTATCAGACAATGACACCCCAACATGCTATGAAACAGGTAGATTTCACTCAAAGTAATGCAGTGCGCATGAATGGCAGTATACAGATGCTACCAGACAATGACACCCCATCATGCTATGAAACAGGTAGATTTCACTCATAGTAATGCAGTGTGCATGAATGCCAGTATACAGATGTTATCAGACAATGACACCCCATCATGCTATGAAACAGGTAGATTTCACTCATAGTAATGCAGTGTGCATTAATGACAGTATACAGATGTTATCAGACAATGACACCCCATCATGCTATGAAACAGGTAGATTTCACTCATAGTAATGCAGTGTGCATGAATGGCAGTATACAGATGTTATCAGAAAATGACACCCCATCATGCTATGAAACAGGTAGATTTCACTCATAGTAATGCAGTGTGCATGAACGACAGTATACAGTTATCAGACAATGACACCCCATCATGCTATGAAACAGGTAGATTTCACTCATAGTAATGCAGTGTGCATGAATGACAGTATACAGATGTTATCAGACAATGACACCCCATGCTATGAAACAGGTAGATTTCACTCATAGTAATGCAGTGTGCATGAATGACAGTATACAGATGTTATCAGACAATGACACCCCATCATGCTATGAAACAGGTAGATTTCACTCATAGTAATGCAGTGTGCATGAATGACAGTATACAAATGTTATCAATGACACCCCATCATGCTATGAAACAGGTAGATTTCACTCATAGTAATGCAGTGTGCATGAATGACAGTATGCAGATGTTATCAGACAATAACACCCCATCATGCTATGAAATGGGTAGATTTCACTCATAGTAATGCAGTGTGCATGAATGACAGTATACAGATGTTATCAGACAATGACACCCCACGCTATGAAACAGGTAGATTTCACTCATAGTAATGCAGTGTGCATCAATGGCAGTATACAGATGTTATCAGACAATGACACCCCACGCTATGAAACAGGTAGATTTCACTCATAGTAATGCAGTGTGCATGAATGACAGTATACAGATGTTATCAGACAATGACACCCCATGCTATGAAACAGGTAGATTTCACTCATAGTAATGCAGTGTGCATGAATGACAGTATACAGATGTTATCAGACAATGACACCCCATCATGCTATGAAACAGGTACATTTCACTCATAGTAATGCAGTGTGCATGAATGACAGTATACAGATGTTATCAGACAATGACACCTCATCATGCTATGAAACGGGTAGATTTCACTCATAGTAATGCAGTGTGCATCAATGACAGTATGCAGATGTTATCAGACAATGACACCCCATCATGCTATGAATCGGGTGGATTTCACTCATAGTAATGCAGTGTGCATGAATGGCAGTATACAGATGTTATCAGACAATGACACCCCATCATGCTATGAAACAGGTAGATTTCACTCATAGTAATGCAGTGTGCATGAATGGCAGTATACAGATGGTATCAGACAATGACACCCCATGCTATGAAACAGGTAGATTTCACTCATAGTAATGCAGTGTGCATGAATGGCAGTATACAGATGTTATCAGACAATGACACCCCATCATGCTATGAAACAGGTAGATTTCACTCATAGTAATGCAGTGTGCATGAATGACAGTATACAGATGTTATCAGACAATGACACCCCATCATGCTATGAAACAGGTAGATTTCATTCATAGTAATGCAGTGTGCATGAATGACAGTATACAAATGTTATCAGACAATGACACCCCATCATGGTATGAAACATGTAGATTTCACTCACAGTAATGCAGTGTGCATGAATGACAGTATGCAGATGTTATCAGACAATGACACCCCATCATGCTATGAAATGGGTAGATTTCACTCATAGTAATGCAGTGTACATGAATGACAGTATACAGATGTTATCAGACAATGACACCCCATGCTATGAAACAGGTAGATTTCACTCATAGTAATGCAGTGTGCATCAATGTCAGTATACAGATGTTATCAGACAATGACACCCCATGCTATGAAACAGGTAGATTTCACTCATAGTAATGCAGTGTGAATGAATGACAGTATACAGATGTTATCAGACAATGACACCCCATGCTATGAAACAGGTAGATTTCAATCATAGTAATGCAGTGTGCATGAATGACAGCATACATATGTTATCAGACAATGACACCCCATCATGCTATGAAACAAGTAGATTTCACTCATAGTAATGCAGTGTGCATGAATGACAGTATGCAGATGTTATCAGACAATGACACCCCAACATGCTATGAAACAGGTAGATTTCACTCGTAGTAATGCAGTGTGCATGAATGACAGTATACAGATGTTATCAGACAATGACACCCCATCATGCTATGAAACAGGTAGATTTCACTCATAGTAATGCAGTGTGCATGAATGACAGTATACAGATGTTATCAGACGACACCCCATCATGCTATGAAACAGGTAGATTTCACTCATAGTAATGAAGTGTGCATGAATGACAGTATGCAGATATTATCAGACAATGACACCCCATCATGCTATGAAACGGGTAGATTTCACTCATAGTAATGCAGTGTGCATGAATGACAGTATACAGATGTTATCAGACAATGACACCCCATCATGCTATGAAACGTGTAGATTTCACTCATAGTAATGCAGTGTGCATGAATGGCAGTATACAGATGTTATCAGACAATGACACCCCATGCTATGAAATAGGTAGATTTCACTCATAGTAATGCAGTGTGCATGAATGGCAGTATACAGATCTTATCAGACGACACCCCATCATGCTATGAAACAGGTAGATTTCACTCATAGTAATGCAGTGTGCATGAATGACAGTATGCAGATATTATCAGACAATGACACCCCATCATGCTATGAAACGGGTAGATTTCACTCATAGTAATGCAGTGTGCATGAATGGCAGTATACAGATGTTATCAGACAATGACACCCCATCATGCTATGAAACGGGTAGATTTCACTCATAGTAATGCAGTGTGCATGAATGGCAGTATACAGATGTTATCAGACAATGACACCCCATGCTATGAAACAGGTAGATTTTACTCATAGTAATGCAGTGTACATGAATGGCAGTGTACAGATGTTATCAGACAATGACACCCCATCATGCTATGAAACAGGTAGATTTCACTCATAGTAATGCAGTGTGCATGAATGACAGTATGCAGATGTTATCAGACAATGACACCCCATCATGCTATGAAACAGGTAGATTTCACTCATAGTAATGCAGTGTGCATGAATGACTGTATACAGATGTTATCAGACAATGACACCCCATCATGCTATGAAACAGGTAGATTTCACTCATAGTAATGCAGTGTGCCTGAATGGCAGTATGCAGATGTTATCAGACAATGACACCCTATCATGCTATGAAACAGGTAGATTTCACTCATAGTAATGCAGTGTGCATGAATGGCAGTATACAGATGTTATCAGACAATGACACCCCATCATGCTATGAAACGGGTAGATTTCACTCATAGTAATGCAGTGTGCATGAATGACAGTATGCAGATGTTATCAGACAATGACACCCCATCATGCTATGAAACAGGTAGATTTCACTCATAGTAATGCAGTGCGCATGAATGACAGTATACAGATGTTATCAGACAAGTGTGTAATTATACATCGTAAGCATGGGCAAGCACAGTGCTGTTAAGTTGGCCTGTCCAGCAACATGGATTTCTCCCAAAACATGTAATGCACAGTAGCCAGTGTTCCAAACAGTGAAGTTTTAATACTTACAAATGTACATTTTCACATCTTTGAAGTCAGACTTTTCCTATGAGAATTGTGATTCAAAGTGTGTTCTCTAGATTGCATAAAACGTTAGGCAGTGCTGAACTTGTGTGTGTGTGTGTGTGTGTGTGTGTGTGTGTGTGTGTGTGTGTGTGTGTGTGCGTGTGTGTGTGTGTGTGTGTGTGTGTGTGTGGTTCTAGTGTCAGTTAAGTAAAGCTTCAACAACAGATGTGCTACGTTCACTTCCACTGAAGAGAAAACTTTAATTTTGGTCAAGGGCCCCTCTCAACTTTATCCTGTTTTAAAAAAAAATAGATTATGCATGTAGACAGGTAGAAGGTACAAATCTTATAGTGGTGAACTTGTGTGTGTGTGTGGCTTAAATGTCAGGTACATGCAGTTTTCTCAACAGACATATCTTTGTATCTATTGGCACTCGGGGGAATAATTAAAGCTAGGAGACTCCATTATCCTACATTTACCATAAACAACATCTCTGCAACACACTGATGAAGTCATCCTTTCATAAGTACACTCTCTCACTACAAAGTCAGACTTCTGTGGTGCTTGCAGTTAATACCGTAATTTAGAATCCACCACTGCTTAAATAATATGACTTTGTGTACCATCATATACAGTTCACTCTGTGACAACACCCCTTATGTAAACATTCACTTAGGGGCCATATTTTTACTACCAGAGGGCGAGCAGATAACTTTCTAGTATCCCCATACAATACCTAGTTTTGGAAACACAATGATTATATGCACATTACAGTTGTGTTATGATTTATGCTGTGGAACTGGCTGTTGATACTAGACTGCATAACTAAATGGGTAGGTGGCTTAAATCCAGCAATGACTACTATGAGTGTGTGTTTTTCTGTTGTGCTGTATAGAAAAGGCTTATAATGCATATAGAATGTTTAGCTGTGTAGTGTTACTGTGCTCTTCAACCACTACCTTTCCTTTTAAGCAGAACCACAACCCTGTAAAACAATACTGATGTCATCCATTTAAATGTGCATTGTCACAATTGTAAACCAACATGTCATGTGAAGTGTGTGATTCAGACACTGTTCTGTACCTTGTGATCATAGGTAGTCAGTTCAAATCCAGCCATTACTACTTAGACTTAGTTGTGTCAGTATGACTGTGATGATTCACACAGGTAATAATGTTATCACACAACTAGGCATAGATCTCGCCTCAACATCTGGGATGAGATACAATAGAGGGATAAGGCCTTGAGGTGGTCTGCATAAGATGTGTTACTTACACACTGTATTCTTTTAGTAAGGAACCTCTGCAGATGTTCCAATTGTTGGATATGCCTGGTTAGAACATACCAAAGGGGACATTGTGTTCAGTGATCAGTCTGATGAATGCTGAATACAGTGTAACAATGACTTCCTAGGACCTAGATGCAATACCTTTGTTTATAAATTGCACAATGTGAAATGATTTCCTCACTATTGTAGATGCATGATTGTTAAAGGCTAGAGAAGTCCTTGATTACTAGGTCAACTCTTAGGGGTGTGTTGTCAGTTACCAGGGGGTGGATGACTTATTGACTGTTATGCATTTCTTGGCATTTAATTTTAGCTTTAGTGGCTGTTAGATGTTTGTCTATGTCAGCCCTTCCTGGAGAACTTTTGTGTTAGTTGGGGTTTTCATTGACATCTCCTAATTTGCAATCATCTGTAAATCTAGTCAGCCAGAGGACATTGACATTGGCCTTGACTTCAGAGAAGTAAATGCCAAAAACGAGGAGTCCCATGACCAATCACTGAGGGACTACACTTCTGACTGGCCTCTTTATAGAGGTGGGCACCACAATTCTAGCTTCCTGGGTCCTGGCTCTGCTCCAGTTGGCTATCCACCGAGTGACATAAAGGTTTGTACACAACCTCTTGAGTTTGTCATGTAACACACAGATTACATGGAATGATAACATTTTTGCTATCAGAACCATTTTTCTATTAGAAAACTTTCAGTCTACAGAAAAATAAATACCATTTTCAAAAAGAGAAGATAGAGAAAAGAAGCAGGTGAAAAGGGAAGAAAATCCAAACTCACTGTGGAAAGATTGAATAAGATTATATAAAAAAAAGGAAATAAACAGACATTGACAACATGGCTCAAGCTGTGCATATACAAAGCCAGCTGGGTAAGAACTGTGTGCTTGCAAATGTAATAAGCAATGAAAACAGTGGCATTAATAAGACTAATGGTGATGAAGATCATTCCTGTGTAGCAATTAATAGAGCAGATATTACTGAATTAGAAGTTGAAGATTCTTCAAATTTTGTCAGAAGAGATATTCTTGTAATTGGAAATAAAATGATTACAGGAACTGATACATTTCAGAGAAGATAAAGAACATCAAATAATGTCACGATTGCTGGAGCAAAAGCAGAAGATGTGAGACAGGCCTTAGACTGCCTTAATGTAAGTAAGAACAGATCTCTGTTTATTCATGTTGGTACACATTATTTTATCTACTAGGACTGTCTGACTGTTAGTAGGGAACTTGTAGTTCTCTTAGATAGCACAGCTTGTAAAGGTGTTAGGACCTATTTTTCCCACAGATCATAAATATACAAAGGAGAGTCAGGTCACCATGAATGAAAATATTTTTTGGGTAAATACCTACAGGGAAAAAGTGCCCCATTTTTAAAAAATGGAAATGTGTACAGCATCAGAACCTAATTTTGGGTGTACTTGTTCAGCCAGTATAGTGTACACTTGTCAATATCAGGGAATATATTTTTTTGCATCAGATATTTTGCAATATTTGACCAACACAAGGCAAGATTTTTTCCAGGTCAAACATTTAACGGTTCACAGATAAAAGCATTTGATGTATCTCTGATGGTTTTTAATTGTAGGAGTATTAATAATAGCTTTTTTTACTGGAAAATGTACTACACTCTCACAAGATTGAAGTTATCATATGTTAAACATGCTTAAAGAACAATGACTGGAAACCAGTTATGTCAGTGTATAAATGTTTTTAGTATAACATATATTCTAACAAAAAACAATCAGGTGAAGGAATTATGATAGGGATTAAAATTAGTCATGAGACCTGTGATTATTACATGTTTAATGATAATACTGATGCTACACATTGTGTATCTGTGACAATGAAGACAGCCCTGGAACATACCACAACTGTAGGAGACTAAAGACCACCAAATTAATGATGCTACACATTGTGTATCTGTGACAATGAAGACAGCCCTGGAACATACCACAACTGTAGGAGAGTAAAGACCACCAAATTAATGATACTACACGTTGTGTATCTGTGACAATGAAGACAGCCCTGGAACATACCACAACTGTAGGAGAGTAAAGACCACCAAATTAATGATACTACACATTGTGTATCTGTGACAATGAAGACAACCCTTGAACATACCACAACTGTAGGAGAGTAAAAACCACCAAATTAATGATACTACACATTGTGTATCTGTGACAATGAAGACAGCCCTGGAACATACCACAATTGTAGGAGAGTAAAGACCACCAAATTAATGATACTACACATTGTGTATCTGTGACAATGAAGACAGCCCTGGAACATACCACAACTGTAGGAGAGTAAAGACCACCAAATTAATGATACTACACATTGTGTATCTGTGACAATGAAGACAGCCCTGGAACATACCACAACGGTAGGAGAGTAAAGACCACCAAATTAATGATACTACACATTGTGTATCTGTGACAATGAAGACAGCCCTGGAACATACCACAACTGTAGGAGAGTAAAGACCACCAAATTAATGATACTACACATTGTGTATCTGTGACAATGAAGACAGCCCTGGAACATACCACAATTGTAGGAGGGTAAAGACCACCAAATTAATGATACTACACGTTATGTATCTGTGACTATGAAAACAGCCCTGGAACATACCACAATTGTAGGAGAGTAAAGACCACCAAATTAATGATACTACACGTTGTGTATCTGTGACAATGAAGACAACCCTGGAACATACCACAATTGTTGGTGAGTAAAGACCACCATATTAATGATACTACACATTGTGTATCTGTGACAATGAAGACAGCCCTGGAACATACCGCAACTGTTGGAGAGTAAAGATCACCAAATTAATGATACTACATGTTGTGTATCTGTGACAATGAAAACAGCCCTGGAACATACCACAAATGTAGAAGAGTAAAGACCACCAAATTAATGATACTACACATTGTGTATCTGTGACAATGAAGACAGCCCTGGAACATACCACCATTGTAGGAGGAAGACCACCATATTAATGATACTACACGTTGTGTATCTGTGACAATGAAAACAGCTCTGGAACATACCACAATTGTAGGAGAGTAATGACCACCAAATTAATGATACTACACATTGTGTATCTGTGACAATGAAAACAGCCCTGGAACATACCACAATTATTGGAGAGTAAAGACCACCAAATTAATGATACTACACATTGTGTATCTGTGACAATGAAGACAGCCCTGGAACATACCACAACTGTTGGAGAGTAAAGACCACCAAATTAATGATACTACATGTTGTGTATCTGTGACAATGAAAACAGCCCTGGAACATACCACAATTGTAGGAGAGTAAAGACCACCAAATTAATGATACTACACATTGTGTATCTGTGACAATGAAGACAACCCTTGAACATACCACAATTGTAGGAGGGTAAAGACCACCAAATTAATGATACTACACATTGTGTATCTGTGACAATGAACACAGCCCTGCAACATACCACAATTGTTGGAGAGTAAAGACCACCAAATTAATGATACTACACGTTGTGTATCTGTGACAATGAAACCGCCCTGGAACATACCACAATTGTAGGAGAGTAAAGACCACCAAATTAATGATACTACACATTGTGTATCTCTGACAATGAAGACAGCCCTGGAACATACCACAATTGTAGGAGGGTAAAGACCACCAAATTAATGATACTACATGTTATGTATCTGTGACAATGAAAACAGCCCTGGAACATACCACAATTGTAGGAGAGTAACGACCACCAAATTAATGATACTATACATTGTGTATCTGTGACAATGAAAGCAGCCCTGGAACATACCACAATTTTTGGAGAGTAAAGACCACCAAATTAATGATACTACACATTGCGTATCTGTGACTATGAAGACAGCCCTGGAACATACCACAATTGTAGGAGAGTAAAGGCCACCAAATTAATGACACTACACATTGTGTATCTGTGATAATGAACACAGCCCTGCAACATACCACAATTGTTGGAGAGTAAAGACCACCAAATTAATGATACTACACGTTGTGTGACAATGAAGACAGCCCTGGAACATACCACAATTGTTGGAGAGTAAAGACCACCAAAT
Source organism: Protopterus annectens (assembly GCF_019279795.1). Lineage (NCBI taxonomy): Eukaryota > Metazoa > Chordata > Ceratodontiformes > Protopteridae > Protopterus > Protopterus annectens. The sequence continues at coordinate 357,890,314 of NC_056743.1, read as the reverse complement.
TAATGATACTACACATTGTGTATCTGTGACAGTGAAGACAGCCCTGGAACATACCACAATTGTAGGAGAGTAAAGACCACCAAATTAATGATACTACACATTGTGTATCTGTGACAATGAAGACAGCCCTGCAACATACCACAATTGTTGGAGAGTAAAAACCATCAAATTAAGGATACTACACATTGTGTAGACAGCCCTGCAACATACCACAATTGTTGGAGAGTAAAGACCACCAAATTAATGATACTACACATTGTGTATCTGTGACAATGAAGACAGCCCTGGAACATACCACAATTGTAGGAGAGTAAAGACCACCAAATTAATGGGCTGATGATCAAGAGGAATTCATTGATATTTGCATGAAACCCAGGAAGGAAGAAGGATAGTAGTTGTGGTTGTGGACTCAAATTAACAAGAAAAACTCAAGAATAATGTTGATTCAACAACATTAGTAGGAAAATGATTCAGAGGAACAAAAATTGCTTCAGATTGTAAAAAAAAACTACCATGGAAAGAAACATAGTAGATATCGTTTGTGCTCCTAAAGAAATGACTGTAGCTTCATGTCAATTTTTGCATCTGCATTGTTTAGACTTCAGTTTTGCAAAATTATCCAGCAGCAAATTAAGCTTTATAACCCCTGATCAGTGCACATTAACATTAATAACAGATTGGGTTCACTTAATAATCTCAAAATACTGAAATATCGAATTTCAGTATCTCGAGATTATAATAGCAAAAGCCGAGTTCCACGAAAGACCACATAACCGAATCCGGAAATGTCGAATTAGCAGTTATTGTTGTACTCTGTGTTACTGGACAGCTGGAGATTCAGGTAAGTGTTTATATTTTAAGGGTTTTGCGTAGGGATTTTATTGTATGTTAGGGTGGTAGGAAGTTGTAGCTGTAGGTTAAGCTATGTAGGTAAGAGTGTGTAAGTGTTGAGAACGGTGTTATTTGTATGTATGTGATAGGTTCATAGGTTCATAGGTAGGTACTAGGTTATTGGTCCTAGGGCCTATACAAGCCTAGCCAAAAAGGTACCCTGGCTTTCGCCACTCAAGAAAATTATTTTCATGTGCCCCTGTCAAGCAGAACCACAGAAGGGATCCCCGGAGTGAATTTCTTATTACCCATCCAATCATCAAGATTTTTCTTGAAGAGTGCTAATGAGGAGCTCTGTTTGACATAGATAGGTAATCTGTTCCAGAGTATGGAAAGTTTCCAGCATATTCTGTTTATTGTGGTGACAAGGTTTAGGTCCCTAGAGCATGTAGCTCAGAGGGATTGGGATTTCTTTAAGTGGAGCATGTCCAACAGCTCTGGGTTTGACATAGCTTTGTATGTTAGGCAGAGATCGCCTCTGAGTAGGTGATATGCGACGGAGTAAAGCTGGAGTTTTTCTAGACGGTCTGCGTAAGGCATCTGTTTGAGGACAGTAATCCTCTTTGTGAGGTATTTTTGCGGCCTTTCCAGTTGTTGTAGATGTCTTGTGAGGTACATACCAAAAGGGGCGTTGTACTCTATAATGGGTCTAATGAGTGATGAGTAGGGGGGAACAATGACCTCTTTTTTTCTGGATGAGAAACCTTTTGTGATGAGGTGTGCCACGTAGAAGGATTTCCTGACCACTGTGGTGATGTGATTATCAAAGGAGTGTCCCAAGGTCTCTTATCACACTTTCGGTGTTAAGTAGACTACCGCCTATGTGGTAGTTCATGGGTACAGAGTTTTTACCAAAGGTAAATTGTGTGTTTGTTTGATGTGTGTTTGTGCAAGGGGAATGTAGATTGTGTAATGCTGTCTTTTGTGTCTGTGTCATTTTTAGTGCAACTTCAGAGTTGGTATATATAAGTAGTGGGTGGTGTGGGGCACAGTCCCCCACATGTGGGGGTGCAAGGGGGCTTACCCCCCTGTTTATATGTAGGGTAGGTGTGTGTCTTTGTGTTGTTTTGTTTGTGTTTGCATTGTTTGTTTGTTGTAGTGTGGGGAGGAAGGTGTATGTGAGTTTGTGTGGTGTAGGATGTGTTTACAAGTCACGGTTTTGAATTTCAAGGTTTTAGGGTTTCAGTATTTTGATTTTTCAGCTTTATAGTCTCGAGATACTGAAATTCAATAAGCAAATCCTAACAGATTATATGGAAGCCAAACAGTCACTAAAACTAATTGGAGTGATGTGTTCAGTGAAAAATCTTCAGGAGTGTGAAAAGTTTTGAAAGATAAATTGTATAAAGGGAAAAAAATTTAAAATCATATCCTAGCCATAATTTGTCAGGAGGATATATTTCCATAACAACAAGATATTTGATTAAGGTGTGAGACAAAAAATATAAGAAATGGAAAACAGGTTGAAATATAACTATGAAAACTGAAATAAACAAGTCAGACAGACAAATTAAACATAGCTTAAAATAAGATCAAGAAAAAATGTATATAAAGATATTGATCATAATAGGAAACCATTTATAGATACATAAGATGTGGAATGAGTAAAGACATACACATTGATAAACTGCATACAGATTCTAAAATTTATTCTCAGACACAACAGATTATAGATATATTTACAAAATCTTATGCAAAACAGTTTAGATCCACAAAGGGGGTGAACAATTGTCCTAGTGACATCCAAGTGATGTCAGATACTGAAATCAAATTAGATTATTTTGAAAAAGACTGTGCAAACTGGATCCCAATAAAGCACAGGGAGATGATGGAATTAGTAATAATGACCTAAGAATCCTTTCACAAGAACCTACAGTACCATTATATCTATTATTTACAAGGTCATATAAAGACATGTACTTTATTCATTCATTCATTCATTTATTTATTTGTCATTTGTTTACTGTGGAGGTCTGACTGGGCTAAATAGCCCTTTTTTAACAGAGGCAATCCAAAAACTGAAGGTACTGACGACACCAGTGAGAAGTTTAAAAATGTATTATAATGAGCCAACGAGATTAAGTGCTTTCATCAGTCTATAACCAAGACTTCATCAGAATTTTTAAACTTCTTGCTGGCTCACTGATGTCTTCAGTAACTTCAGTTTTTGGATTGTCTGTATTTGTTGTTCCTGGTTCCTGGTTTGTGCTTTGCTTTTTTAGCAGAGGCCTAGGGAGAAAAGCTCCAAGTACAAATTTGCAACTACAACATTATTCGCAAAAAATAATGCAGCAATGAGAATGCAATTACTTAACACAGTACTAATATGAGGGTAACAGTTACTTAACACAGTACTAATATGAGGGTAACAGTTACTTAACACAGTACACAGGAAATCATTACAAAATATAGCGAAAGTCAAAAATTGGAATGGAAGAATACCATTATGAAATTGTAGACTACAGTAGTGAGAATACATGTATTACACACAGTATGATAGTGGGGATACAGTTATTTGACACAGTACACAGGAACATCTTACAGAATTTGGAGAACATAGAATTAGAACACATAACTCTAGGTACAAATAAGCCTTATAGTGGAGGCCTGTGAAGATAATTATATAGAAGCACACATACTTTATATACACATTATGTAGCAAAACCATTGCAGAGTATGTAGTGAACAAAGTTTGATGAGATATGTGATCAAGAGAAAAGGCAATATAGGTAGGGGGAGAGATGATGGGTGTAGGTTTAATAGCTAGAAGGTAGGCAATAGGGAAGTGGGCTTGTAGAGAGTGGGAGAGTTTAAGAGGGAGATTGGAATGAAGTAAAGAAGAGAAGGAGAAAACAAAATGTTAGAGGAGAGGGACAGAAAATAATAGTAGTAACGATGCAAGTCAGTCTGGGGATGTGCAGGAACATAGCCAATTATCTTTTCAATGTGTTTTGAGCAATTGGTTGAACATGAAAGGGGTACTGGAGTTAAGAATATTTTGTGGGAAGGAATTCTGTGTCTTAAAGTTATGCTTTTAATGGAGACAGTCTAGAAAACTGTTTTTGGGTTTAGAAACTTTTAGCAGGAGTTTGTCTGAAGATCTAATGGTTCTGCTATTGTTGTGGGTTTGAACAAGGTTTTGGAGGGCTGGGCATTTATCAGGTTGGTATATGATGGAGTGGGTTACTGTAAGTTGGTAGAAGGATAATAGGTTGGATAGTTCTAGTAACAAACTGTGGATGATCGAACCAAACTCAAAAAAATAAATCCAAAGCAGCCAAGTTGAAGGCAGGAAACACACCAGCAAAGGTTCCACTGTTTAATAAGACCAGATATAACGAAACATTGTAAAAAAGCACAGATTAACGCTCTTGGCAAAAAAATTGCGTTTTCGTCTTTACTAGCAATGACTTCATCAGATAATACTAAATTGATTAATTGAAACCATTAAATACTAAAATTTTTTTAAAAATTATCCTATCAGTCACAATGCATCAAAGAGTAGCCAATCCGGTTACTAACAATCATAAATATTAAAAATACACACAGTCAAATACGTATATAAAAAACAATATACTTTGTTCTTGTCAATAGAATAAATGTATTAAAAATACTTCATTAATACCTAAAACTAAAATATTTCCTCATATTTATAGAGTGCGGGTGAATGTTTTAAATACATTTAAACCATATATTTATTAAATTGATAGAATGCTTAAGTTAGTTACAATTCATTACTTCTTATAAGCAAACACCACCATCTATTGGCCATTGTGAATGGATGAATTTAATTTGCAATATTCACAATGGCCAATAGATGGTGGTGTTTGCTTATAAGAAGTAATGAATTGTAACTGACTTAAGCATTCTATCAATTTAATAAATATATGGTTTAAATGTATTTAAAACATTCACCTGCACTCTATAAATATGAGGAAATATTTTAGTTTTAGGTATTAATGAAGTATTTTTAATACATTTATTCTATTGACAAGAACAAAGTATATTGTTTTTTATATACGTATTTGACTGTGTGTATTTTTAATATTTATGATTGTTAGTAACCGGATTGGCTGCTCTTTGATGCATTGTGACTGATAGGATAATTTTTTAAAAAATTTTAGTATTTAATGGTTTCAATTAATCAATTTAGTATTATCAGATGAAGTCATTGCTAGTAAAGACGAAAACACAATTTTTTTGCCAAGAGCGTTAATCTGTGCTTTTTTACAACGTTTCGTTATATCTGGTCTTATTAAACAGTGGAACCTTTGCTGGTGTGTTTCCTGCCTTCAACTTGGCTGCTTTGGATTTATTTTTTTGGATAGTTCTAGCCCATTTAGTTGTTGGAGAGCCACACAGTGATGACTTCTGTGTGGTAGGCTTATGGCAAATTTGATGATTTTTTTTTGGTAACAGGCTTCTAGTTTATTTAGGACAGATTTTTTTTGAGGTTGGTAAAAACAGGGGAGGCGTAAAGGAGGTTGGACAAAAGGTGGATCCTGGCAAGTGATTGTCTGGAGGTGTTGGTAAGGTAAGATTTGTCTCTACAGAGAGAATCTAGCTTTATGTGGGTCTTTTTAATAATAAGCGATAACAAGCGATACATGTTTATCAAATCTCAAGCTGGTATCAATGGTGATACTTAGTATTTTGGTTTGAGAGACTAGTTTGATCAAGGTGTTGTTGGATGAAACAATCCTAAAGGGGTTAGTAAGGTCTTTAGACTTGCTGCTGGAATTAGAGAAGAGCATTCATTTGGTTTTATTTGGATTTAGAATGAGTTGATAGTTGGAGAGGTAGGATTTGATGGCTGAGAAGGATTTCTGGGTAATTTCTTATAGATGTGGGAGGGAGGGTGCAGCACAGATGAGCATGAATTAATCTGCATATTGGATGACAGTGGTGAGGGTAGCAGCAGTGTGAAAATTGTTGGTAAAGATAGTAAAGAGGAGTGGGCCTAGAACTGATCCTTGTGGGACACCAACTGTAATGGATAAAAGGGGGGAGTAGTAATTTTGCTACTTCACAGCTTGTTGGCAGTCAGAGAGATAGTTGTGAAACCAGTAGAGGGCTACTTATGATAGGTTAAGAGCTGAGAGCTCATTGAGGAGCTTTTACTGGGATATTGTGTTGAATGCCTTGGGCATATCTAGAAAGATATAGGAAACAAGTTCTCCATCATTTTTTGAATTGATTTACGCTGTTAGTGAAACATAAGAGCATAGTTTTGGTGAAGTTTCTGGGACGAAAGCCATGTTGGGAATTGGTTCACAGGTTGTTAGATAGTAGATGGTCCAATAATAGGGAGTGGATGCATTTTTCCAGAATTTTTGATAGGGGTGATAGAATAGACATCAGTCTATAATTGGAGAGTTCTACTGAGGAGATCCCTTTGTGTAACAGAATTACATATGAAACTTTTCATAGCTTGGGAATATATCGTTCTGTGATAGATCTATTGCTCAGAATTGGACAGGGTAGCAGATGGTGTCAGCTGCTAGCTTGAGGTATTCATTTGGTAGCTGATAGCAGCTAGGGATGTGGGCTTTAGCTTAACCATTTTTTATTGTACTTGTTTGGACAGGTTTTAGAGAGAGGCATATGGAGGTAGCATCACTTCCAGGTGGAATGACTAGTGGCGTATTAGTATTATTTTTTACTAGAGTTGATAAAGAAAGAGATGAACTGGGTAGCTATACTACCATTATAATTAGTGGTAGTGCGGTTTGGAGTTGAGGCTTGACCCGGATGTAGAAGATGTTTAATAGTACCCCAACATTTTTGTGGATTATGTTGTTTCTTATGTTGGAGTCTGGTGTAGAGAAATGTTTTATGTTTCTTGATGTGTTTTTTTTTTTTTTGATTTGCTTCTTAATTGCCGATATCTCTTAAGGGAGGCTTGGCTTTTGTCGGCCTGATACTGGAACCAGATTTTGTCCTTTTATTTGAGTTGTTGTATGGTTTCTTTAGTTAACTGTGGAGTATAGTTAGATTTAATTCAGAACTTTCTGATGGGAGCCAGACTGTTTAGAATATCTAGGAATTTATTGTTAAAATACTGAACAGCCTAGTCTAGCGGGAGATATTTTAGTGGGGACAGTCACAGTATTGCAGGAGTGATTTAAAAGTATCAGCTGAAAAGTTTTTTTGCTGTGCACTTGTTTGTATATCATACTTTTTGGGAGACAGTTATGGTGCCTAAGAAGATAGGTGGGTAGCTGGTCATTCAGGCTGTCTGGAAGACATCCTGAGTGATAGATCAGTGAGGGTTTATTGGATAATATCCTGTCAAGAATTGACTGCTTGTTACTTTGTTTTATCCTAGTTGGTGAGTGCATCATGTGGGTGAATCCATGCAAGTATGTAGTTAATGGGATTATCTGATGAAAAAGTTTGCCAGTCAGTATTGAAATCACCTATTATTATTGTTTCTTGACAAAATGTGGAGGATGACCATGAAAGCATGTTTTCAGTTATGGATGGTTTGTTGCCGGGAAGGACATAGACTGATAATATGACACTATGTTTACTGGGGTTGCCTTTGAGGCAAACGGCTAGTATTTCAGTGTTATTGAAGCCTGGGGGGTTTACTTGTAGGTGCTCCAGATTTAGAGTATCTTTGTATAATATAGCTACTGCTCCACCCCAGTTATTAATTTTATCTAGTCTAGGGATATTCTAGCCTTGGGGGTAGGATTTCATTATTATTTATGTGAGGATTTAGGCAAGTTTCTGTTAAGACTGCTATGTCAGGGGTGCACAGGGAGAGGGAAGCATGAAATTCATGTTCCTGCGATGATGTGAGGTAGTGCCAGTTATGCCAGGAGAAGTAGGGCAATGGATGTGTAACATATGCCAGCATAGCCAGCTGGAGTTTTATAAATAATTATATGTAATTTGTATTGAAAAATGTATTTGTAAAGCTGCTTGTGTTAAAATGCACCAACAGTGTGTCCTGCTGGACAGAAAAGAAATATACATGTATGACAAAGTATACTATTGTAACTGATTAAATGTATATATTTTAACAGAGGTTACTGGAAGATAATAGGTTAGACTTATCCCCAGGTTACTTTTAGAAAATTTATTTTATTATTTATTTATTTTACATTTGTTGACCGGGATAGTCCGACTGGATACATGTCCATTTTCAGCGGAGGCTCGGGGAGAAAAGCTCCAAGGTCAGCAAATTAGATTAAAAAACAGTGTATAAAGTAATTAACGTATCTAAGCAAGCAGTTAAGTTTAAGATAAAATATTTACAGAGGTTTCATATCTAGGCAAATTATATAAGTTCCAAGGTTAAAGAAACTCAGAGAGTAGGTCATCATTAAGTAATTCAAGATAGCTAAGAATACTGTTCTTAACTAATACAGTTAGAGATACAATATTTACAGTGGTTGTATAGCTAAACACATTAGAGTTAAACAACATAAATGTCAGGATAGTGCCACAGGTAAGCTAAAATAAAATAACTATTTTAGTCTAATTGTCAAGGAGAGTTAGTCGGGTTTACGACATTGACATAGCCAGTTTAATGACAGATGTTGTTTAAGTCTAGTCCTGAACTGACTCAGGGAGTTAAGCAAGGTGATTTCAGTTGGGACAGAGTTCCAGGATCTGCCTACAGTGTTCGCAAAAAAGAAAGTCACCAGCAAAGTTATTAGTTTTGATAGTCTGGACTAATACGTTATTAGAGGAATGAAGAGGTCGGGCATTGTGATAGAGGGTGATAATATTTTTACGAGCAGGAGTATTATCTGGATTGTAAAGGATCTTATGGGCAGTAGTCATGAGGTTATACTGGGTCAAGCTGGTTAATTCTAGCCACCCAAGCTGATTTAGATTAATACAATGGTGAGTCCTATAAGGCAGGCCAGTTGCAGATCTGGAGATGTGGTTATGGCAGATGGAGATTTTGTTAAGGATATATTTGTTTAGATTGGAGAGTATTGAGGATGCATAGAGAAGAGTTGAAAGTAGGTGAGAATGAGCTATGGAAAATCTAGCAGGAGGGGTTAAAGTGAACCTAGTTTTTTATTGATGTTTTTTATGGATTGATTAACATGTACATCGAATTTAAGATTATTATCGATTAAAACACCTAACAGTTTTGTAGATGAGTCTGGGGAGATTATTGTGCCATTAATGGTAAAAGTGAATGCAGTAGACTTGTGTGTTGGTGAGAAAAGCAACAGTTTTTTTGGGGGGGGATTCAGGATCAGACGGCAACCAGAAAGCCAGTTTTCAATTGTGTTAAAGATGGTTTGTGTAGCTGACCACAGTTCATTTGGAGATGTGGCTGAGCATATCAGGGTGGAGCCATCTGCGTATTGGACACAGCTGATTGTAGGTATGGCAGAATAGAGGTCGTTAATGAAGATGGAGAAAAGAAGGATCCCTAGTATGAATCCCTGGGGTACACCTAGCGTGTTTGGTAGGAGTTTAAAAAGTTTATTTTGCCAAAGGACAGCCTGCTGTCTATCATTTAAGTAAGATTGGAACCATTGGATGGCTGTAGTATCTAGGCAGAATGTTTTCAGGATGTGGATTAGCGATTGGTGATCCACCATATCAAATGTCTTGGAGAGATCCAAGAAGAGGGCTGAGGATATGTTATTGTTATTGCGGTTATGGTTTATGGCATTGAAGAAGGCTAGTAGGGCTGAAATAATGCTGTGGTGAGGTCAGAAGCCATGCTGGGAGTCTGCCATGATGTTATTCTGAGTTAGGTGATGCATCAGTTGTCCATGGATACATTTTTCCATAATTTTTGCAAGTGGGGATAGTATTGCTATTGGCCTATAGCTGGATAACTCAGTAGAGCTACCTCCTTTGTGAAGCAGGATTACATAGGATATTTTCCAAATAGAAGGGATTCTGGCTTCTGCTATTGTTTGATTGATTAGTATTGAGATGGGATAAGCAATGGCATCGGCTGTTTTTTGTAGATACTTGGCAGGGAGTTAATCAGCAGAGAGTGTGATTGGTTTTAGGTTTTTAATCCAGTAGAGGATGAGTGAGGTGGCAACTGGTTGGAATCTAAATGTCAGTTTGTTTCTGGGGGTGTTACTTTCATAGCTGGGGGAGCTGGGAGGTAGTTGGCTTGCTAGGACTTGAATGGTTTCAGTAAAGAAACAATTAAAACTATCAGAGACTTCCTCAGTAGGTTTATTAATGGAGGTTGCAGGGACTGGGGTGGAAGTTTGACCAGGATGTAATAGTTTATTTAAACCTGCCCAGAACTTCTGAGGCTTGTTTTGATTTCTTTCCTGTAGATTATAGTAGTAGTTTTTTTTTGTCTTGTAGATTTTTTTTACTGCTGTTCCTTAATTGCCTATATTGAATATGATCTTGGGGGTCTTTAGTAGTTCACCATAATGCCTATGCCTTATTTCTGAGGGTGATTTTTAGTTTAGACTCTTTGGGAAGTCTAAATTAACTTAACTTAAGTTAGGCCATAAAGATTGTATCTTACAGTTTTGATTGCAGCAGGAGACAAAATATCTGTGAAAATAAGGACAAGGAATAGGAGTCCTGCTGTACCGGCCTTAGCAGTGAACTAATTGTGTCCCTGGAAGAGTGGAAGTGTTGAAATGGTTTTATGGCTTCCAGATACTGTAACACATCTAAGCAAAACTCTTTCTGTGTGTATGGCAACACATATATGTGAGAGTCTGGTTCAGTTTATAGTAAAGGAGGGTAGTATGGCAACCAGAAGTCAGATGAGCAAATGTATGTAATGTCATTTTGTAATCCAGTACTGAAATGATGTTTTAATACTAGATGAGACAAACGTCTCAAAGCAGTCTATTTTTGACACCTGACATAGAAGGCGTACTCACCTACTTCATCTTGCCTTGCCTTAGTAAGCAACCAGGGAATAGTAATTCTTTAGATCAGTCAGGGAAATATAGTGAGATTAGTTAAGTACTGTTTTCTTATCTGTGTGAATTTATTCGTGTGCGTTATTTCCTGTGATTGAAACTCTGGTGTTTATTGCAAATAGATATTTAATATTTTCATGTTCTTTTTATGATTAATTATTAAATATATTTAAACTTTTCATTGTAGCTGGTCCTTTACAGAGTACTTATATTTATTTGTTGACATGGTGGGCACTCCTGAAAGCCTTGCTATCTGGTCAACATTGCCATTTGTATTAATATTAATTTCACTCAATATGATTGGGTACCCTTGTAAGTGCCTTAGGGTAGCTGGCTTTGGAGTATCCTGGTGGCAGTAACTACCTTACAGTCTGGTCAGAAGGGCATAGCTAGTAAATCTGTTTCAGCCTTTCACAGGTGTGTGTGTGTGTGTGTGTGTGTGTGTGTGTGTGTGTGTGTGTGTGTGTGTGTGTGTGTGTATGAAAATTAAATCTCAAAGAGTTTGTGTGTCAGCTACTTGGATCAGGGATGCACGGCAATGATTTCACAGAGAGGGTGGTGAACAACTTAGCCTGGGACACTCAGCTGAGGACTCAGTTCTATAGCTGTTATGGTGGGGAGTCTTACTGGGGGCCTGAGAGAGAGTAAGAGAGAGAGAGAGAGAGAGAGAGAGAGAGATAAACCCTGACCTCAGACTGAGTGAGTTCCCTGTGTGCTCTTAAGGGAAATTGTGCTTGGTGCAGAGAGCTGCATCTGGGAATACTGTGTGTATCTGTCTTTGTTCCAAATGAACATCCCACTTCGGTCTTATTGGTGCGGATTCAGGCTCCTTGATTACTGTCTTCTAAGAGGGACATCACAGCACCTTAGATTCATATTAAGCAGTAGAATGTCAGGTTCATTTCGAGGCATGTTACAGAAAGGCAGGGACTTAGTGGTATTTGATGTTTGAGTTGATTTTTGTGTAGGTTTAGGGCCTGGTTTGGGTGGACGTCACCACTTAATTGCAGTTGTGGTTTTATGTGTAGAAGTGGGGATAAGAATTTAGGTGATAACCTAGTATATTTACTGGTTGCAAGAGGTGAGGTTAACGTGTATATATTTATAATTAAATAGTTAATAAAAATAATTAAATTGTTCAATCTTTGAACTATTAAAGAGGTGTGGTGCTACAGAGATGTTAGTGTAGGACGTATGTGGGGAGTGGAGAAGGGGTAAGTGGGAGAATGTATGTTTATAATAATAATAAGATTGTGAATAATAATAGCATGGAAGGTTACTATGAGTAAGCTGAGGATAGAAATGTGTAAAGTAGCATTGTTATTTTGTGGGTGTGTGAAGCGGAGGGAAATCTAAGTGATCTGTGAAGGATATATTGCTTTAAGAGTTTGAATACTTTGTGAGGGAGGGAGGGATCGGGTATGGGCAAGGTTAATTAGTGGGTGTTAAGTGGTATTGAGGTAAATGGGTTTGTGCTTGTATAGTTGGTTGAGGTGGGTGTGGTTAGGTTAAAATAAATGTAGTGGGTGGGAATTGGGGGCAGGGTAAGGGAGTGAAGTGAGCCTGAGTGTAGCAAGGGTGAACAGAGCAGGTAGAGCCCTGGCCCCACTATGACTGCTAAGAAAACTATCTCCAATCAAGTAAAATTCTAAATACTATACTCAACTGGCAAAGTAATGTTTAATGCACCTAATAGTTAATTATCTAAAAATTCTGCTTGTCCTAAATACTGAGAAAAAATCCTTAATCTATGTTTTGTTTGGTTTTCTTTGTTAAACTGTTTAGATAGTAAAAATGTCGGTTTCTATTGCTAGAAACTCCTAATATACATTTACGAGCAAAACATTATAGGACCACTTTAACAAGGACCACTTTAACAGCAGCAATTTCTGGTTTAGTCTAGGGTAACAGAGGGGAACACATTCATTTTAGAGAAACCTAACAGCCCTCATGAAGGTGCATACCATTGCAGGACTCTTTATCTGCTTAGATGATAATATCCTTAGAATTAAGTTCAGGGACAGTATTTCTAATTGCAGCCTACATTGGCAGCTCTGTAACTCTAGTCAGAGTTTCTCTTTCTTCAGTTATTTGGGCACAGTAGTGGACGATGTCAGACAATGTCCTAGAGTGTTGCATTGTCCAATCTGAACTGGGGGGCAGAAGCAAGTTCTAAAAAAGTAAGGGGACAAGTAACTCTCTTCTCTTAGAGCATAATGATTTAAAAAAATCACTTAAACCCATCTTTAAAGGAAAGGGGTATAGGACAAACCCACCATTAAGTTTACTTTCATGTTGTGAAAAAACAATGGAGACCATAATATTGGATAAGTTAATGTTAGAATTTTTAAAGCTGGGGACTTAAACCATATATCAGCAGCCATATCGTAAAACAATATAATAGTATCTATGAATGGAAACTTGTGCATTGACATAATTTATATAGAATTAACTTCATCATTTGACAAGTTTATACTCAAAACACTGATCAATAAATTAGAACAACTAGGTATTAATGTACTCTTAATATGATGGATAGCTGTATGGCTTAGAAAGAGGACATGGGAAGTGACATTTGAGGATAGAGTCAGGGCATCCCTCAGGCTTCTGGCCTGGGCCCATACTTCTTCAGACTGTAATTTCATATGTATCTTTTTCATCTGACATGATCTACTGTCCGTATGCAGATGAGCTGAAACTGGGTAAACTGTTTCTGTTAGACACTGGGCATATCTACAGACAAACATGACTAAATTAACCATTTGGGCACAGGAGAAAGTTAAGGATATGAAATATGGGAAACAAAAATTAGAAGGTGAATATTTAATACAGCACACAATGATTGAAACTGTAAACCCATTTAAGGACCAGGATATATGGGCAGATCCAGCTATGAGTTTTTCTAATCATCAACCAATTGGTTAATGATAGTTATAGAACTATAGGTTGTATAAAAAGATTTATAAAGTCTAGGAAATCAGAAATGATAAATCATTGGTTGCTAGTTACATTAGACCCAAGCTTTAGTATTGTATGGAAACCTTATAAGTAAACAAGCGTGAGTAAACTTGAAAGAGTACAGTGGAAATATACCAAGGACCTCCATGGATGTGAAAATTTAAGTTATTATGAAAGACTAAAATATCTGAACTTGTACAGTGTCTTATATCGATATTTAAGAGGAGACCTTATTCGGGTATATAGGGCATTTAATGACAAGTATCTCTGGAAATGTTTGGGACTATCAAAATGTAGTAGAGAATCATTAGACAACCAATGTAAATGATTCTGTAGGAATGAGAAGTGTACTAATTGGTTTTCTGAGAAACCAGCTAATGCACAGAACAGACTACCACATTACATTAAATCAAGCACTAGTTTAGAAACATTTAAAAATAGTCTGGATATTTATCATGAGAACAGCTGTTCTGGCATATTGTCTGGCTAGAAGGGCATTACTGCTCATGCTTGAAATACTTGTATGTGTTTGATGAAATTGAGTTTCCTAAAAGAACTCCTAAGGCTTTTCCTGTGGCATGATAAGATGAGACAATGCTGTATATTGTTGCCTCAGCATGACATGTGTTCAAATCTGTGATTATCCACACATTGTCATTGTCATATTTGTCATTTTGCTGTCACAGTAATGACTGCATTACACACCGCATGGGTGTGGATATACTTAGTATCTGGCAATGTTGTATGATAAATAGACATATAGCAACAGTCTTTTAAAGAAATTACAGGCACACATACCCCTTGCAATAACATGATGTCACAGCTTCAAATACCCAGATATCTCAAAATGTTAGAAACAGTTGCATTCTCATGCATTCATTCTTAACAGTATCATGTAGTTTTTTTGTCACATAGTCAGGTGTTCAAAACCCACATTGATTGTCTGTAAGCATTGTCCTTATGCTGTTATTTCATGAATGGCATCCCTCACTGTTATAATGTGTACAATTACAGTGTGGGAATGTCCCATCCATTTTATCATAAACAAACTGTTTGCAACTCAGTCACATAATGTAATGACTTCACAGAGGTGGACTGTCTCAGCTGTGTTATGACTTCCACTGTGGCATGTGTGATTCATACATGTCATTAGTCAGTGGACTTATGTAGCTTGCTGTTCAATTCCAACAAAGAACAACATTATATGAATGCACTGACTTGATACAAGCAACACTAAATTGTTATTATTATTATTATTATTAATGTTTATTTTGGATGAAGAAAAATAAACTCAGTTTGTAATTTCCTGGCAGTTTAACAGTTGTTTTGTGAATGTTGTTGTGTGACTGCTCCTGTGGCATATGCATTGAGTAATGACTTGTATAGCATATCTTCACAGATAGGGTGTGGTTCAGTTCTGGAGAAGAATTGATATTCCACTGTTTACATTTGTGTGAATATTAACATAGTTACCTCTTTGTCGTCCATCCATCCATCCACAACCCCCTTTTCCAATTTTTGCACATGGGGTCAGGGTGTTCACATCGCTGACTGGCTATTGTACAAATTGTCCTCAAATGTCTTTTCTTATTTCATGTCATCATATCTGCCCTGTTATTTGTCACTTGTGTACTTTGAGTGTTATTATATTACTGTTTAGGATTTACATGAATATACAACACATGCTTGTCTAATGTATGTTTCAAGGTAATATATGCCCTTTCTGGGGTTGCCAAATAACAGCAAATGGCAAAAACATGTCTGTTTCTCATGTGCATGACACAACAGGTGTAGGGTTAATTTCTTTTTGCATAACATGAATACACATTATATTTAATATTTGCAGTTTATGAAATAGCCCATAATATATCTACTGTCATTGCTGTAATCAAAACTCAGCATGTTATTAACAGTTATATTACATTTACTCCCCTTTGTTAAATTGGTCCTTTATGCCCCTCTCACATCCTTTGTTAATATGTCCATTTTTATTTATGTGCATGGAAATGAATTGTGAACAGAATTAATTATGACCAGCAACTCCACCCGCCCCACAAAAATAAGTTTTAAGGAGATGACAGATTTTTAACATTCACTCTTCTTCTGTGTTTTCAGTCTTTTTTATTTCAGATTTTTGGCACTCAGCATTTTCAGTGCTGGCATTTTATTAGAGAGCCATTATTTATTTGAGACAAACGTTCCTGTAGGATGGCTAAGTCATTTGGGGATTCAGTGACTGCTCCGAGCTTTTAGTCATCTGTAAACTTAGCCAAAGCCCTTTGGTGTTGACATTTACTTCAGAAAAGTAGATGACTAGATAAACAAGAGAGGTCCCAGCACAGAACCTTGGGGGACTCATCTGGTGACAGGGCTCTATGTGGAGGTAGGTTCCCCAGTTTTGATTGTCTGTGTCCCATCTGTGAGTCAGCTGGCAATCTAGTGGTTGACATGAGGGTTTATTCCAAGTTTATTTGACTTTTCTACTATGACTGAGTGAGAAATTGCTTTAAAAGCTTCCCAGTAGTTCATACCTCTTTCTCGTCTCACAGAAGGGTGGGCTGAGACAGAACTAGTGAGGACATTTGAAGTTGAAGTTTGCTGTGACACATACCTCTTTAATTCTCACAGAAGGGTGAGCTGAGACAGACCTAGTAAGGATATTTGAAGTAGAAGTTTGCCGTCATGCATACCTCTTCTCTTCTCATGGAATGGTGGGCTGACACAGACCTAGTGAGGACATTTGAAATAGAAGTTTGCAGTGACTCATACCTCTTCTCTTCTAATGGTAGGGTTGGCTGAGACAGACCTAGTGAGGACATTTGAAGTTGAAGTTTGCTGTGACACATACCTCTTTAATTCTCACAGAAGGGTGGGCTGAGACAGACCTAGTGAGGATATTTGAAGTAGAAGTTTGCTGTGACACATACCTCTTCTCTTTTCACGGAAGGGTGGGCTGAGACAGACCTAGTGAGGACATTTGAAGGAGAAGTTTGCTGTGACACATACCACTTCTCACAGAAGGGTGGGCTGAGACAGACCTAGTGACGACATTTAAAGTAGAAGTTTGCAGTGACACATACCTCTTCTCTTTTCACGGAAGGGTGGGCTGAGACAGACCTAGTGAGGACATTTGAAGGAGAAGTTTGCTGTGACACATACCACTTCTCTTCTCACAGAAGGGTGGGCTGAGACAGACCTAGTGACGACATTTAAAGTAGAAGTTTGCTGTGACACATACCTCTTCTCTTTTCACGGAAGGATGGGCTGAGAAAGACCTAGTGAGGACATCTGAAGTAGAAGGTGATGACATTTAAAGTAGAAGTTTGCTGTGACACATACCTCTTCTCTTCTCAAGGAAGGATGGGCTGAGAAAGACCTAGTGAGGACATCTGAAGTAGAAGTTTGCTGTCACACATACCTCTTCTCTTCTCAAGGAATGATGGACCGAGACAGACCTAGTGAGGACATTTGAAGTAGAAGTTGCCTGTGACACATACCACTTCTCTTCTCATGGAAGGGTGGGCAGAGACAGACCTAGTGAGGACATTTGAACTAGAAGTTTGCTGTGACACACACCTCTTTTCTTCTCGCAGAAGGGAGGGCTGAGACAGACATAGTGAGGACATTTGAAATAGAAGTTTGCTGTGACACATACCTCTTCTCTTCTCATGGAATGGTGGGCTGAGACAGACCTAGTGAGGACATTTGAAGCAGAAGTTGGCTGTGACACATACCTTTTCTCTTCTCATGGAAGTTTGGGCAGAGACAGACCTAATGAAGACATTTGAGTTAGAAGTTTGCTGTGACACATACCTCTTCTCTTCTCATAGAAAGATGGGCTGAGACACACCAAGTGAGGACATTTGAAGTAGAAGTTGGCTGTGACACATACCTCTTCTCTTCTCATGGAAAGGTGGCTTAGACAAACCAAGTGAGGACATTTGAAGTAGAAGTTTTCTGTGACACATACCTCTTGTCTTTTCACAGAAGGGTGGGCTGAGACAGACCAAGTGAGGACATTTGAAAGAGGTTTGCTGTGACACATACCTCTTCTCTTCTCACGGAATGGTGGGCTGATACAGACCTAGTGTGGACCTTTGAAGTAGAAGTTTGCTGTGACAAACTGTGCCAGAGGCTTTTGACAAGTCTAGAAATAAGGAATACACTACTTTGCCATTATCCCTAGCTTTATTGACAGTATCTACATAGGTTAAGGCAGTGCTAGTACTATGGGAAGACAGAAGCCAAGTTGTGTAGGGGATGGGAGTTCTTCCTTCAGGAGACAGTATAGTTTTGAAATACATTTTTCAAGAATTTTGCGAGGGGAGATAAGATTGCTTTAGTTCTAAAGGTATTAATTTTTGTTGAATTTCTTCCTTTGTGCTGTTAATGTTTGACTTTTTGCATAGAGAGGGAATGTGAGATTCCTAGATTGGGCTATGTATTAGAATTGAGACAGGCTAGGCAATGCTGTCAGCTGTAATTTTAGGTACTCGTTTGGAAGGTCATCAGCTGAAGAAAAATATGATTTAAGTTTGTTTAACAGTAGTTTTACATAGGATATGGGCACAGGATTGAAGGTGAAAGTGGATGTGGTGATATGTGGCTGTTGGGCTAGGGTTGGGTTTAGATTTTGGTGAATCCTTGGTTAGAGATGCTATACTATCTTTAAAATAAGGGTTGAACTTTATTGCAGTTTTGATTGGTGAGTTATCAGTAGAGGGTTTTGGGTTGAATTTTTGGCAGGGATGCAAGATTTCTTTAATGGATGTCCACATTTTTTAGGGTTGTGTTTATTTCTATTATAGCATAGTTTTTTTACTTAATTTATTTGTGTTTTAGTACGATTGTGAAGCATTCTGAAGTTTTCATGATATTGAGCTGTTTAATATTTTATCCCGCATTAGCTTTCTACTCTTTTAGAATACCCAAGTTGCATAATTTTTTTCAGTCTCCTCCTTCTAGGAGGTGCAAGGCTATTTAAGATATTTAGAAATGTTGTACTGAATTCAGATACAGCATCATCTAAGGAGAGGACGTTTATGATGTTCCAGTTAATAGATGATAGAGTAGTAATGATCATTTCTAGGTTAAGCATGGAAACCTTCTGTGTTATTTTAGAAATATGCTGTTTAAATGAATGTGTTAGATGTCTAGCCCTATTTAATTTCTCCAAATCTTTTGGGTTTCTAATACCATGATGGGAAAGGACCCCATTCCTAAGTCAAAGTATGATTAAAGTTCATGAAATTAGTATTGTTTCAGTCTTTGATGTCAGCCAGAAGTGCTCTTCGCAGCTCCTGCAATGTGTTCAGTAATGACTCCTTCTGCAGTTCACATGACATTACGTGTATCGGTAATATATCTAAATATGATTGCTGAGCTCCTGCAATGTGTTCAGTAATGACTCCTTCTGCAGTTCACATGACATTACGTAATGGGGTAATATATCTAAATATGATTGCTGAGCTCCTGCAATGTGTTCAGTAATGACTCCTTCTGCAGTTCACATGACGTTACATGTATTGGTAACATCTCTAAATATGATTGCTGAGCTCCTGCAATGTGTTCAGTAATGACTCCTTCTGAAGTTCATATGATGTTACGTGTATCAGTAATATATCTAAATATGATTGCTAAGCTCCTGCAATGTGTTCAGTAATGACTCTTTCTGCAGTTCACATGATGTTACATGTATTGGTAATATATCTAAATATGATTGCTGAGCTCCTGCAATGTGTTCAGTAATGACTCCTTCTGCAGTTCACATGACGTTACATGTATCGGTAATATCTCTAAATATGATTGCTGATTCTTTTTTTAGACCCGTTGCTCCTACTCCTACTTGGAACTGTCTGAGTATCTTTGTTCCAGACTGTTCTCATTTCTGCCTGCAAATCCTGATATTTTATGACTTTATGTCTCTCTGTACACAAGACATTGCAATCACTGGGTGTGGCAATTTCAATGATCAATTCTACTTTTATCTTCTTTCTTGGACCACTATATCTTGTTTTCTAGCATCTATCTTTTGAACTGTTGCTAATGGATGATCTCATGTAATATAAACTTCATCATTTTCTATAATTCTTTATCGCTCATGTTTCCAACATTTTTAAGCCACTTCAATACCATAATGTTTTCACAATTCCCAGTGCAATAGTCTTGCCACATTATTATGCCTTTCAGTACACAATCCTTCTGCCATTAGTGTGTCACAACCAGCTACAAGGTGTGCAACAGTTTCCAATTTTGTTTTACAAAATCTGCATTTGTCTGTTTCTCCCACATGTTCAATGGACACGCAGTACAAGCTAAAGCTACCCCCATCCCTTACTCACCTGCATACTATTTAGTCGCCATATCCCCTAGCATTTGTTTTTTACTACTCACCTGCCCCTGCTAGTCTTCCCATAACTGAGACATCCTGCTTGACTTGCCTCTTCTGTCTCCTCTCTATCTCTCAATTACCTCTTTCTGGCTGCTGCACTCCTTTTCTCTGTTTCTCCTACCTTCAGTTCACTTACGACTGGGTCTTACATTTTAATATCTGCTTATTTTCTACTTTTTCCTCCCTGTGTCCCTCTGCAAACTGTACATATTACTTCCCTATACCTTGCACCTACTGTCTCCTTGTATTCTCACTGCTCCTTTCTTGTTTTTGTCACCTAAACTATACCTCTTTCCCACTTATACCAGCACCTGTTATATTTACTTGTTTACTGCCTGAACCCTCTCAGGCTTAAATAACTAACTTCCCTTTCTTGCTTCTTAAACTAAGTAGTATAGGTAACTCGTGGTGTTAACTTTCCTGCTTAGCTGATTGTTTTCTGCTCTCCTCTCTAACTGTTTCTGCCCGCTTCGCTCCCTCCCTACCCCTTATCCCACCCACCCCGTGATCCTTACACCTTACACCCCCTCTATAACTTCACCTATCACTGACTCTTACATCATCTACAACTTCCTCTCAACTATACCTTCCTCTATCACCTCTCCTATCACCGGACTATACTTAAAGGTATATTCTTATCCTGTCTCTTCCATCTAGCTATACATCCTTACACTATAGTCTTACCAAAGTCTTCTAGTCTATTCCTCTCTTGCTAACCTCAACATGTCTACAGACATCCACCATTATATTTCCATGATCTCTGTAAAAGACAATACTCTAAAAATACTAATTTCTACTCATTACTTCCCTTCTCCTCTCCCTGCCCTATTCCTTAACCTCCTATGAAACTAAACTCAATTTCCACTTCAACTACTCTCCTAAACACACAACCTCAAATTACAAAAGCCTAAACTTTTCTCAATTAAACATTACATCTACCTCTTGTTACCTCTTAGCTAAATACCACAGATTGTCTCACATAAAAAGTCAGAACCTCTTGATTAGAAAACTAAAATACTTACTGAACTTCCCTAACAAATCTTACGCGCAATACCCACTCTACCTTGGTAAGTAGATGGTGACATCCACCCCAACCCTGGTCCATCTAATTTTTCAGCTGAGGCTACACCTGTTTCTCTAAACACTTCTCTTCAATTACCAACCTCCAATACAAATACTCTACTCATGGGACACCTTAGCATCCAAAGTGTCAATAACAAAATCACCCAACTCCACTCTCTTCTTGATCACCACTCCTTTGATATTCTTTGTTTAACTGAAACCTGGTTAAAACCCTTTACTAAAGACACTGAAATCATACCACCAGGTTATAATATCTTGAGACTTGACCGCAATGGTAAAAAAGGCAGAGGAGTAGCACTATTGTTCAAAACAGAACTAAAAATAACATTAGTACCCTATGAGAACCTTGGATTTACTAAAACTGAACTTCTTATCTCAAAGCTGCAACTAAACCTCAAAAAATCTATCTATATCATCTGTATATATCTACCCCTGAAATAACTCTACTACCAGAAAATATCCTCAGTTGGGCCTCATCCACCTACCCACAAGAAACCATAATACTAGGGGACCTCAACTTAGACTGGTCCTCAATATCCACTAACAACCCAGCATCTCATATTAATCTCCACGGCTTCACTCAAACAATTAACACCACTACTAGGATTAACAAAACTAATAACAAAGAAAGTATTCTTGATTGGTTTTTGTAAACAAACCTCTAGTTAAATATCAGTCTGGGCGCTACCTGATGACATTAGTGACCACAACCTAACCTATATTATAAGACAAAAAAATAACTACTCTCCTTCCTATATAGGACCCTCGTAACCTCAAATGCTTTAACCCAACCCAATTTAAAACTGAACTAAAGGCTTGTAACTGGAACCCACTAAAAACACTTCCTCTTCAAGAAGCTGTTAATTACTTTAACAACACATTCCTAACTATTCTAGATTATCATGCACCAAAACGTTCTATTAGAATTAAGGCTAAGCCAGCCCCTGGCTAACGAGGACTAGACAAAAAATGTCACTTAGAAACAAATCTTGGTTAAAATGGCGAACTAGCAAATCTCCCATAGACCAACAGACTTTCAGGCATCTGAGAAACAATACCAAAAAAGCAATCCTCTCTGACAAAAGGAACTATTATAGCAATCTTCAGCAAGTAAATCACAATACACCTCAAAAATTCTGGTCAACCCTAAATAGACTTCTTCACCCTGGACAGACTACCCCCCATTCTGGGTCTGATAAAATTCCCTTGATACTGCCAACACTTTCAACTCATTCTTCATTAATACTATTAATTCCCTGGCCTCCCATCTCTCCAGTGACAATACTAGCATCCATGACCATGCATCCTCCAAACTACCGACCTTTAGGCTTTCAACCCATCTCCACTACCTTTATACAGAGATACATTCTCAAACTTAAACCTTCCCCTCAGCTGACCAGCTTCCTTCTGAATTCCTTCAAAAAGCAGCGTCTGAAATAGCTTATCCCATATCAATTCTCATTAATAGGACCATAAATGAAGAAACCATCCCTCATGTATGGAAAATCCTCACATCATACCATTACATAAAGGAGGAAACTCCTTTGAACATTCTAACTACAGGCCCATAGCCCTATTGTCCCCTCTCTAAAATAATGGAAAAATGTGTCCACCATCAGTTAATGAATCACCTTATACAAAATAAAATTCACAAACTGTCAACATGGCTTTAGGCCCTATCATAGCACAACTACTGCTCTGCTCTCCTTTACAGATATTATTAAACAATAATATCCTGTCTTCTGCTCTCTTCATTGACCTGTCCAAAGCCTTTGACATGGTTAACCACTCTCTCCTATTAAAAATTCTCGAATCTCTTTCCTTAGGACCTGAGGCTATCCACTGGTTCAGTTCATATCTCACTAACAGGAAACAGGCTGTCCTCTGGGATAACAAACTCTCATCTCTTCTACCAATCTCACTTGGAGTCCCCCAAGGCTCTATTCTTGGACCACTTTTTTCTCCTCTTTATAAATGACTTACAATTAGCCATTCCATAGGCTACTTGCATTCAATATGCTGATGACTCCACACTTATTTGCTCTGCTAAATCCATTTCTGAACTTCAAACTAACACTCAAGCTGTATTTTCTAAAGTCAAAACTTGGTTCCTAAAACGCTGTTTACTCCTAAATGCAAAAAAGACCAAACTACTACTCTTTAAACCTACTACCAAATCCCCTACACTTGACTTCTCCATTGTGTCGAATAATGGAACCATTATATCACCTGACTCTACTACCAAATTGCTAGGTGTCACGATTGATAACAATCTCTCCTTCGACTTTCATATCAATAATACCATTAAATCTGTAAACAGGAAACTTGGCTCTCTATATAGAATCAAAACTTTTTTAACCTTCCCAGCAAAAGTGAATCTTGCCCACTCACATCTTATTTCCACACTTCTCTATGCCTCACCTATCTACACTAATCTCAGAAAAACAATCTCTCTAAACTGTCTACCACTTACAATAACATAGCTAGATTTGTTACTGGAAAACAATTTAAACCCACCATTGTCAATCTGCAACTTAACTGAACTGGCTTTGGTGAACAAACATGTTGCTTCTATCCCAACTACGTTTGTCCAAAGAGCCTTTTACCAACCTCTTAATACACCTGCTCTTTCTAACCTCTTAAGCCCCTTACAAACCTGGACTCACTCTCCGCTCACTCCCTTCTAGAAAACTGCTAGTTACCTTAACCAAATCTAATAACCTTGCTGTTGATTCCCTTTTTTCAAATGCCATTGGGAAACACTGGAATAAACTTCCTCCCGAACTTACTTCAATTGCATCTACTGCTCTGTTTAAACAAAAACTAAGAGTCCACCTTAAAAACCACTGGATATGTTCCTGCTCTAAGCCTGATTAAAACTTTCTTGGTTCTTTCTCCTCCTCATGGCTATTTGTCTCTCTCTTTCTGGCAATACATATCTCTTCTAATCTGTACCTTCTTTCGATTAATGTTCTCTCTTTTCCTTGGTTTCATGCTTTCTCTAATTGATTCCAAAGATGAAATTATGTTGAACATGTGGTTTATACCTTTAAAATATAATTAATCATTCTTGTCTTGAGTGAAAGACCTACCACTTTTTTAATCTGTTTGTTAATCTATTATTATGTATTTTTTGTTATGTTGTATCCGTCCTGTCTACATGTGGAGCTTTTCTCCCCGGGCCTCTACTGAAAATGGAAATATATCCAGTTAGACTAGCCTGGTTAACAAATGTAAAATAAATAAAATAAATAAATAAATTATAAACCAACTTGTATGTAGCCCACTGTCTTGGGCCATCAATATTAACCTTTCATCTTTTGGTTTACATGTGCCTCTCCTTAACCATTCCTGAGTTTGATTCTGATCAACATGAGGTTCTTTCACAAGTTTTCTGTACTTGTAATCAATTTCAAGGAGGCCCATACCTCCTTCAGAATGGGAACTGGTATGCACTGATTTTTATAAATCATTTGGTGAGCATGAAACATCCTTCTTGTTTTCCTGTCTAATCTATCCAACAAGTTTTGGGGCCAGTCAATCACTCCAAAACTGTAAGTTAAGACAGGAAGAGGAAATTGGTTTATAGCTTGAATTTTGTTCCTAGATGTCAACGCTGTTTTCAGGATTAATTTAAGTCTTTTAAAATATTCCTTACTAAGTTTTATTTGCAGTTGTTCATGTTTTATTGTTCAGCCTTCATCAATTCCCAAATATTTATACACTCCCTCTTGCTCAAATTCTTTTTATATCACATTCTTGTCCCAGACTGAAGTTTTCCTGGTGCTGCAGTTTTCCTGCTTTAAAGGTTGCTTTTGCATATTTATCAAGACAAAATGACGGTTATATCATCTGAAAAAGTTTTGACTACTTGCAGTTTTGCTTTTAGTTCCTCATCTGATTAGCTATACAGTTTTAAAACATCGACAAAGAGAAGATTTGAGGTCTTTACACTTGTTTTCTAGGAACTAAATTACAGCCATGGCCTAATCTTTTAAGTAGACAGCTTAAATGGTTAAGGGCAAGATATAATAGCAGTGGTGACAGGGAGTCACCCTGGAATATCCCCCTTTGAATTTTTATCCCTAGAATAACAATTTGTCCTTTCTGGATAAATAAGCACCAGAGGAGAAAGGCTACACCAACCAATTTGTCCTTTATCATGGCTTAATTGTAAAGTGCTCTGCCATTGTTTCATGATCACTGTAATGTAACTAATCAGTGTACGGTGTATCGTATACATTTTTAAGCATTCTTTTATCCATGAATGTAGGATACTATCAAATGCTTTTTGGCAATCAATTCATGCCATACTTAGATTCTTCCCCTTTTTACAATTCTCTGTTATGACTTTATTTAGCAACAGATTGTCCTTTGTTCCATATGACTTTCTTTTATTACCCTTTTGTTCTATTTCCATGATTGAATTTTCTTCTAAATGATTATAAACTTTGTCGGCATCAATTCTGGTGTATAGTTTATATGTCGTTGGATGGCAAGTTATTGGTCTTTAATTTTTAGGATAACTTGCAGGTTATCTCTTAAGTAGGAGCATTATATTTCCTGTTGTTAACCAGGTTGGTGTATGTTTGGGTGCACATATAAATAGTTCTTACTCGTGGCTAAATCTTTGTGCAAAGATATTAATACTTCTAGCAAGAAGTTAGGTACTGCACCTGGGCCTGGTGTTTTCCCATTGGAGGCTTTTCTTAACTTTATCTCAATCTTTCTGGTTATTACCTCATCCCATTTCATATCTTGTACCTTTGAAGTTCTTATTCTTTCCTTTAC
This sequence comes from Protopterus annectens, assembly GCF_019279795.1. Classification (NCBI taxonomy): domain Eukaryota; kingdom Metazoa; phylum Chordata; order Ceratodontiformes; family Protopteridae; genus Protopterus; species Protopterus annectens. Next base: position 357,864,310 of record NC_056743.1, on the reverse strand, counting down.
TTCTTCTATCCATTTAGCATCTTTGTTATGTTCCACAGAATCTTCATAGATATTTCTTTAAAATGTCTGCATTTCTTCTAGTTGTCTAGTTGCATAGATTGGGGGATGATCACTGAAAGAGAGTCTGACACTGTGCCTGTGATGGAGTATTTGCTAGGATATTATACTATGATCCAATCTAATAGAGAATTTGATGTCTTGCTATAATGTGTGGAGCTATTAATTAGTTGTGTGAATCCATATAAGTTCATGCTAAATGTCAGGGAGTTACAGTTAATGTGCAGACAATTGACATTCACATCACCTAGTAATAATCATTCATTCATTCATTTTTAGAAAAGCAATACGAAGCTCTCCTTAACTGAAGTTTGGTATTAGTTTGCTGTAAGGGTAGGTATTTGGAAATATTAAAGCAATACCACCACCTTTCCTCTTTATTTGGTCATTATGGATGATACTATAGCCAGGAGTTATAACTTCAGAGTTGTTTATGCTGGGTTTGAGCCAAGTTTCAGTTACAGCGAGAATGACAGACTTATCTTGAGTAATTCAGGCATGTAGTTTCACAGTTTGATTTCTTATGCTTCTAACATTTATTACAGCAAAAATTAGATCATCAGGTTTGGGGAGTGGCTGTTCTTGGGTTACAGAAGTATTTGAGAGAGAGATAATTATCTTTGTGCTGATTGTGATAGGTGGGGCCGGGATTAGGGTGTATATCTCCTCCTAGAAGGATTTTAGTATATTGGGGAATTATGCATACTTGATTTTGAAGAGGATTCTTGCACTTAATTTTGTTTTGGTTTGAAATGAAGTGTAATTAATCAGCCTATATTTGGAATAAAGGTGAGAGGCAATATTAAATAGGTTTGGGGCAATATGTGGAGAGTGTAAACAGGAACTATGGATAGGTGGGTAGGACAGAGTTGTAGAGATGTTGTGATATATTGCTTATTGCTGAGTCATGATAGGATGACAGATGGCACAGTAGGAGGAGAAGAATAGAGGATAAGCTGAGGAGTAGCAGGATTAAGAGCAGGAATCTGTATTTTGTAGATGTCATGTGGTGGGGAAGTAGCAGTGAAGAAGGAAACAAGAAGTGGCAGGACAGTAGGAGATTCAGTGATAGTCAGTGCTGAATGCTGGAAGAAGATAGGCAAGGAGAGAGGTATAATTCTTAGCAAGCTTGTAGGTGTAGGGCCATGTGGCAGGGCTCCTGCAGTATTGAGGTCAAAAGTAGTGACCACAGGCTGTTTAACACTGACAGAATTCTCAGCAAATATGTAAGTACAGGGCCTTATGGCAGAGCTCCTGCAATATTGAGGACAGATTTAATGACTGCAGGCTATGCTTTATGAAGGAAGATAGTGACTGAATGTAAGAGGAGACAACACAATATACACCTATATCTCTATCGCTCTATCATTACACACACATATATATATATATATATATATATATATATATATATATATATATATATATATACATATATATATATATATATATATATATATATATATATATATATATATATATATGGGTTTCGGATGTTTGCTCGAATGAGCAAACGACTGAAACCCAAACGACCGGGCATACTTACGCGAAAGTGCTTTTCACCAAAGAAGCACTTTCACGTAAGTATGCCTGTTGTCGAGGCTGTACTACGGTGCGGGTAAGGGAAATTAACTTTTCCCCACTGTAATGTGGTCTCGGAGGGAGAATATTAAAGTAAGTGGAATGTGGGGGTGCCCCCTGCTAAAATGTTAATGTAGTTTTTTTTTGTTCTTTGTAACATGCTTTAACAAAAGTGCTTTTACGATAAAAGTGCTTTCGTTAAAGTGTGTTTGGTTATTATGGATTTGGACATTTGCTCATTCGAGCAAACTTCCTAGATCCATACATATATATATATATATATATATGCATACATATGTAAGTAGTCCTGTCATGGTGCAGTCTTCGGAAATTAATTTTTCTAATAAAGCAAATGTTTCAAAAGTCACTTTACGGAAGTTAGTAATTTATTATTTATTATTTATTTACATTTGTTTACCGGGAAATTCCGACTGGACACAGGTCCTTTTTCAGCGGATGCCAGGGAAGAAAAGCTCTGCATCATGTACAAGATAAATAGAGATACAAAGTTGCAGCAATAGTAAACAGCATTACAGGTTGTTGGCTTTAATACAGTAACAAGATACTGATTATCAACAGTATATACAGTAAATGCTGCAAGTTAAGATAGTTTCTTGTCGTTTATAATATTAGTAACAAAGTTGTCAGACAAGATGTTAAAGTATGTAAAGATGACTAGCTAATTCTGACTGTGGTTAGTAGTGGCGGTAGTATAGTTGGGTTAAGAGTCTAGGTGGGGGAGAAGATAAGGGTGGGGGTGTTATAATAATAATAATAATAGTAATACCCAAATGTATTACTGCTCCTATGTGTTTTATAATTAATCCTAACGACAAAATTATATTGTCCAGAACATCATATCTAAACAAAAAGCCCATTCTTATTATGAGCTTCTTATTATCTGCTGCTGGTTACTTCTTTGCCTTGTCACAGCTGCGTGTTTCTCCATTCTTACTATGTCAAAGTAAGAGTTTTTATATCCTGCTGCTGATGCCTGGATTTAATACCAGTTACTTAACTAACCAAACACATGCAGTGATTTCTGCCCCTTTATATTCAAAATCCTCTGCTTTTCTTGTTGAAACTGTAATTTCTTTTGATTCCATAATATAATCAGCTATTTCTCTCCAACTTGCTTCTGCAGGATATCAAACACTGTCCAAATTCTCAGTAAATGTGTAGGTGTAGGGCAATTCAACCCTCCACTCCAATTTCTCTTTATTTAACAGCCCCTCTACATTCTTGCTCCTCACTGCTGCCTCGCACATGAAACACCCAACTCTTTCGCCTCCCGTGTGATTTCCATATCTTCCACTACATGTGATACACCAAACATCTTCTTTTCACCTTCACCACTTGCCATGTTTCTTCCTGCTTCTCCAAGCTGCCTCCACGCCTGGATTGGAAGCAGGAAGTACAACCACAAACAGCGACCCATACACAAAATAGTAGGGGTCCTTTATTTGTATGCAAAAATAACTCTTATTTACAAAATATTTGCATATTTACAAATATTTACATAAGTATAAGTATATAATTATACAAATCTGGTTTCACATATTTATAATTTCCTATACAATCATGCTAAATTGTAATACCTATTAGACCCCCACTCCTTTTTCCATAACTATCTTATTTTACTTAATATTGCTGCTAAAGTCCATTTACCATTAAATATAATTTTATTTATTCTTTCATTCCATATAACAGCCAAATAAAATAACTTTTAATCTTTTCTTTTGACAATTTTTTTACTTCTATTCTCATAATATCCATATTTAATCATATCCACGTTTGTTTTATCTGCTTCTTTTGTATCTTAAAAAAAATCTTCTTTACATGGTTTTCTCCATAACGTTTTTACTCTTTTAAGCACGTTTTGTAATTCCTTCTTCTTGACAGTGTAAACATATTCTATTCCTTCTCTTTTTATATGGCATATTCCCTTTCACTGGTAATTTATGTATTAGCAGTCTCTACAAAAGTCTTGACATTCTACTTGATGATTATTCCATTAGTGTCTTATTTTTATACAGCAGAAAGTCAATTATCAGATATGTCAGTTATCGGAATACAGCCTTCCAAATCATAATGTCTGAATATGTAAATATTATATGTATTCAGTTGTGCAGGTTTTATGAGCTTGTAGCCCGCTTGTGTGTGAAAAATATTCTTTATTGTCCACTGGGCTCACTGAATGCTTGAAAAGCATGCAGAAAGAACAAGATTGTTGCATTTTGTTATCCGATTCAATGTATGTTTGATTATCCTAACAGTTTAATTATCTGATCTACCCTAGGTGCCAATTAGTTTGGATAATCGACTCTCTACTGTAGTTTTATTTTTTTAACGGTTAGATTTTCCTGTGGTTTTATATAGTAACGTTTTATCATTATATTCTTACACCGTTGTGCTTTTCTCTCTTTTTCTAGGCCATTGATTTTTATTTCCACAAAACTTTTTTTCTTGATAACATTTTATTCATTTATATACACTTTTTCACCATACCCAAAAATGTACCATACTTATATTTATACAGTTTCACTGCTAATTTCTCATCTTTTTTCATTGATTCACTTTAACATTTTGTACAAATTTAATAAAACAGCATATACCACTGGGTTAATTAACTCTACCTCCCCTTCTTTCTTTACATACAAAACTCCTCTATTTACTGGGTTTACTCTACAACCCCATATAATTTATTTATTTATTTATTTGCATTTACTTACGGGGTAGACTACAGGGGCATTATCCCGTATTATAGACATAGATCAGGCGGGCTTCATTGTAAATAGAAATACTTTTGATAATATAAGAAGAACTTTAACATTAATTGATTTTGCAAATAGGAAAAAGAAAGATTTAACACTTATTAGTCTTGATATAGGTTCAGCATTTGATTCAGTAAGTTGGGACTATCTGTTTACCTTACTGAAGTGCACAAATTTCTCTGATGCATTTGTAAATTTAATTGAGCATTTATACAAAGGAACGCTGGCTTATATTAAGGTAGGAACATATGTTTCACAAAAATACCCATTCTTAAAGGTACAAAGCAAGGATGTCCACTTTCTCCACTATTATTCACTTTAGTAATGGAGCCTTGGGCTAATTTGATTAGAAACAGTACTGACATAGAGGGTTTTGAAATAGAAGAAAATACAACATCAAAAAATTCAACTTTTTGCAGATGATGTTCTAATTACATCAGCAGGATCTAATTCTTCTATGCAGTCTTTATTTGATAAAATGATGAATTTTAAAAGTATTTCTGGTTTAATATTCAATGAAGAAAAAACTAAAATGCTACCTATATATACACGAAAAAATACTCTCATTAGTGATTTTACTAAATATGTACCCAACTCAGGTCAGATAACTTATTTAGGTATAATACTATCTAAAGATATTAAATCTATTATATATAATAACTATAATACCTGTTTTCTTAATATACAAAATCTTTTAATACCTGGAATAATATGTTTTTTACTATGGAGGAGAGACTCACAATTATTAAAATGATAATATTCCCCAAGATTTTATACTTAATACAATCAATAATACTTTCACCTACAAAAATAACTATCAAGAAACTGAATACACTAATGTTAAATTTCTTATGGGCACCTAATAGACCTAGGATTGCATTAAAGAAACATACTAATAGCTGGTCTCAAGGGGGGTATTTCTTTTCCAGACTTTAATTTATATATTATCTCTTCTATTATAAAAGTTATTACTTTATTAATAGATGGGTCATATGTCGCAAAATGGAAAGATTATTGGGAGCTAATTAGTATGCACTTCATGAAAATCTCCTTAACACATAAAAATATGATTATAAATAACTCCACGTTGTGGTTGCTAAAGGAATTTTGTACTTCACCTATTACACCTAAACATATGGTCTGTTACCCATTAAATATTATTATTAGTTATCGTAACTTTATATTCATGCACCCTAAGTATAGGGAATGGAATTTTATTGTATTCCCTATAATTTATACTCAGGGTATGCTTATGTCATCTACTTCTGAAGGAGCTCATTTAGCTATAGATAATAATCTAAAGTACTGGTATCAGCTGATATCTGATAATAAAGTTAAAAATCTAGATTTCTTAAAACAAGAATTTGATCTAAGAGAAACTTGCTGGTTAGAGGTTCAGATCTTTAGACAACATCTCATTGATAGAATAGATCTAATGTCTATAACAGTTAAAGAATCTATTCCAAAACTGATTGATTACTTGATAATAAATTTACAGCATAAAGTTTCTGATAAAGGTAAACTTTCATATATACATAAAATTATCAGACAAGAAACTTTTTACAATGTAGATTCATACTGGAATTATTTCACCTCTATTAATGGGGACCCACCAACTCAACAAGATAAACAATATATATTGGAGTCTGCTTATAGAACTACATCTTCCATTGTCTGGAGACTTTATACATGGAAATTTTTACATAGATCTTTTTATACACCTTTGATGATGAATAAAATTAATAATAAAGATAATGTATGTAAGAGATGTAATGTAGAAATTAATGCTGACTGGGCTCATATGTTTTATGACTGTATGAAGTTGAAAGAATACTGGAAGTCAATTAATGAATTTTTGCAGGCTCTTTTTACAGATAATTTCATTATTTCTAAGTCTCTTATATTATTCAACACACCTGTACCTCGATGTGTTAAAAAGATTAAGCTTCCCTTGTTATGGTCTATCCTAGCAGTGGCTAGGAAAATAATAACTAGAAATTGGATTTCAGATACACCTCCTTCGTTCAATGAATTTAAAAATGTTATGAATATAATGTGTCATATGGAAATAAGCACAATTAGAATGAGAACAACTAGAAAAACATCACATTTTATTGTATGGGATAATTTACAAAATTTGTTAAAAAAATTCTAATTTCAATAGCACAGTATTTTAGTTTAATTAATTGATCTGATTGTAGTGCATGTCTTTGTAAATACTTTAGTTGTTTTGTTGAATATTATAATAATACCTATTTTTAATTATTTGTATAAAATTGTTATGATATTTCTCTTATATGTTAAAACAATAAACTTGTTTTAAAAAAAAAAAAAAGAAATGTCAGTTATCGGAATACAGCCTTCCAAATCATAATGTCTGAATATGTAAATATTATATGTATTCAGTTGTGCAGGTTTTATGAGCTTGTAGCCCGCTTGTGTGTGAAAAATATTCTTTATTGTCCACTGGACTCACTGAATGCTTGAAAAGCATGCAGAAAGAACAAGATTGTTGCATTTTGTTATCCGATTCAATGTATGTTTGATTATCCTAACAGTTTAATTATCTGATCTACCCTAGGTGCCAATTAGTTTGGATAATCGACTCTCTACTGTAGTTTTATTTTTTCAACGGTTAGATTTTCCTGTGGTTTTATATAGTAACGTTTTATCATTATATTCTTACACCGTTGTGCTTTTCTCTCTTTTTCTAGGCCATTGATTTTTATTTCCACAAAACTTTTTTTCTTGATAACATTTTATTCATTTATATACACTTTTTCACCATACCCAAAAATGTATTATCCTTATATTTATACAGTTTCTCTGCTAATCTCTCATGTTTTTTTATTGATTCACTTTAACATTTTGTACAAATTTAATAAAACAGCATATACCACTGGGTTAATTAACTCTACCTCCCCTTCTTTCTTTACATACAAAACTCCTCTATTTACTGGGTTTACTCTACAACCCCATATAATTTATTTATTTATTTATTTGCATTTACTTACCGGGGTAGACTACAGGGGCATTATGAGCACATTTTCAGTGGATGCCTGGGGAGAAAATCTCCACAATAACATGAACATAGAGGTGTATACATAAAATGAGTAAATTGTAAGAGTGTATACAACAAAGGTAACATAGTTAACAATTGGTTGAATTACTGGTAAAATAACAAATTTATGTAAATATAGAATCAACAAAGGTAAAGAGATTCATATTACTTATATCTTCCTGGTTATAGAATAGCAAGGCTTTCACCTGGCATTATTATGTAGTATGTACAAATCATTCTCAAGTGAATTAATTTATAGGTTAATGCATTTAAATGTATTAATTGCTCATGTGATTTCTGGTAGGTGTGGTTATCTGTTGGGGGAAGGTATTTAACTGATGTTGTTAATGCTGTTTTTTGTCTGAAGAAGTGCAGACATTGACCTGTATGAAAGTGCTAACCTTATTATATTAAACTACAGTATCACTAAATTGGATATATTTTGGAGTGTCCTTTGTACATTGCCTTTTTTTGTTTTTCTTTAGTTTGTCTTATTTTATTGGGTTATACCCAAAAATGTACCATACTTATATTTATACAGTTTCACTGCTAATTTCTCATCTTTTTTCATTGATTCACTTTAACATTTTGTACACATTTAATGAAACAGCATATACCACTGGGTTAATTTACTCTACCCCCCCCTTCTTTCTTTACATACAAAACTCCTCTATTTACTGGGTTTACTCTACAACCCCATATAATTTATTTATTTATTTATTTGCATTTACTTACTGGGGTAGACTACAGGGGCATTATGAGCCCATTTTCAGTGGATGCCTGCGGAGAAAATCTCCACAATAACATGAACATAGAGGTGTATACATAAAATGAGTAAATTGTAAGAGTGTATACAACAAAGGTAACATAGTTAACAATTGGTTGAATTACTGGTAAAATAACAAATTTATGTAAATATAGAATCAACAAAGGTAAAGAGATTCATATTACTTATATCTTTCTGGTTTTAGAATAGCAAGGCTTTCACCTGGCATTATTATGTAGTATGTACAAATCATTCTCAAGTGAATTAATTTATAGGTTAATGCATTTAAATGTATTAATTGCTCATGTGATTTCTGGTAGGTGTGGTTATCTGTTGGGGGAAGGTATTTAACTGATGTTGTTAATGCTGTTTTTTTATTTCGTTTTCACAGTTTCTTTCATAGCAATGGACATAGCTTTTGGCTCTCCATCCTTGTTTCCTGAAGAATCATTGGATTCTAATTCTATGCAGGACATTGGAGCTTTAACTTGTTTGATTTATGCTCTCAACAAGAAGGTGGATGATTTGGCTGCCATCATGGCTAACAGCTCTTCAAATTCTTCTGTTTCCAACAGTAGTTTGGAAAACCACTCTATTTCCCCTTCAGCTATGGCACATTGGATTCACAAAACCGAGGTCACGGTGAGGAGAATTCCAATCTGCAAGGTGGATCTTTGGGTGTCAGAAACAACTCAATCCCTTGGGACTTGAACCAGACAGGTTCTAACCTAAACTAACACAGATTTTACATGCCTCTTCCAATAATGCATTATCTGTTGAATGTAACCTACAACACTGGTTGCAGCCTATGTCTAATCTAAACTTTAATAATCCAGTTAATAATACTGCCTCTACTGGCACTGATTATATCAGCATTTCCAGCAAATTAAAGAATTTGGATTCTAAATCCTTTAATTTAAGAAATTTCAGATTGAGGTGGTATATTTTTGTGAGTGTATACAAAAGAACATTGTACCGAAGGGGTAAGGACCTGGTGTTACGCTACTGGTCTCGTCCCTTATTCCCCATTTCATCAAGAATTATTGAAGTTATTTAATATGCATGGGTTACAATTGATGGAATGTTTTATTTCCCACTATAATATGAAAATCAAATAAATTCGCTGGATTCCGCCATTAAATCCGACCAGGATTTTACTAGGTACAAATATGACTATGAGCATATATTTACCAGAATAGACACTCAATTAATAAAATTTAGGGCTGCAAAAATAAAAAAAATACGAAGAGATGAAGCCATTTACAATAGTGGAACCACATACCCATGTCCCCCTGACTCTCAGCAGTGGGGAGGGCTCCCATTTGCTACCAGTCCGGACGAGGGAACCATTGATGATGCAGAAACGTCCGAACATCACAACGTATCACACTACAACTCTGCTGTTGAACAGGCTAGCACCCCAGCAGCAACAGAAGGTCATTGATGTAGCGAGAGTACAAAGCAATGGGAACAACATGAATTCCACTAATTCCACTAACAATGGACCTTATGTTCATCCTGAACAGCCCGAAAGCAGTCAGACTTTTTGCAGGGAGTCCAACAATGCCCACAGGAACCCAACACGCCAAAACAGCCAAAAGAGGAACTGGAGTAATCAACGACAGGCATGTTGATGCCTGATAGCTCACCCACCTTTACCGGTGAGTGCTTAGACATTTGTTTAGGCATTAACTCTTCTTTTGATGCTAATAATTTGTTGCTTGGTAGCCCATCGACCTCTATTGATGGGTGCTTAGGCATTTATTTGGGTATTAGCTCTGTTTCTGATGCTAATGAACAAGATGTCAATTTAAAACTTGCTTTTAACAGTACCAATGATTTTAAGGTATTTAATTACTCCACTTTTCCTGTTAGTATTGAATTGGCTGATGTGTTGACAAGGGGATTAACTTTTGTACCCTCTAGAAATATTGACTTAGCCAAAGCCATTATAAATTTGAAGTTGTTTACAAGGAAACTTAACTTGAAATTGGTCTTTGGCATGCAGCATGATAATATTTAACCAGTCAGGAATAGGTTTCCTGTAAATAGTACTTTTAACCCTGTTTTACATCCTACTTTAATGGCATTTGAGTGTATTTGTGAATTTGACTAGAAGAACTTGGGATTATTTAGGAATGGCTCAGATGTTAACAACTTGAGTATTGATGAAAGAATGTTATTGTCTGAATTGACAAACAGTAATTTAAGGATATCACAACCAGATAAAGGCGGTGGTATTGCCATTTTGGATAATAATCTATATAGAGAAAAAATATTTTTACTCTTGAATACTGCTCATTATAAAGCTGTCTCTCTGAATGACCTGCATGGGGCATATAGACAAATCAGGGGATTCCTAAAGGACTTATTTATTGAAGCACACATTTTGCTTGATATCTTTAACTTTCTTACTGTGTCAGCACCACAAATCCCTGTCATTTTCAGAATCTCCAAGATTCATAAGGACTTATGTGAACCCCTGTTGCATCCGATAGTTAGCAGGCGCAACTTTATTACCTATCCTATGGTTAAGTTTGTCGATAGCATACTTCAACGTTTTTTGGTGAATGAACTCCAGGTTTGCAAAGACTCTTGGTCTTTTTTAGCTAATGTGAATGAGATGGTATTCATGGGGAATTATAACTTTGCCACTGTGGATGTAAAAGATTTATACACGGTGATCCCACATGACCTGGGTATAGACTGGGTCAGTCAGTTACTGGTTAGTAAAGGTATTGATAACGATGAATTATAACTGGTCCAGGAATTTTTAGACCTAATACTTACGAATATTTTCTTCCTGTTTGATGATTCTTATGTACAAACAAAGGGGGGTAGCTATGGGATCACTGTGTGGTGCCAGCTTTTCTAATATTGTGATGGTCTTCTGGGAGAATGAATATCTGCTGAACTATAATCTTTTTTCTGAATATATTTATTTTTACACCCGATACCTGGATGAGATTTTTATCATCTTTAAAGGTAATGAGATGTTTTTTAGGCAACTCTTGGGGTACATGAATAATACCACGGAGTTCCTAAGATTCACTAGTGATTTCCAGTGGGAGAGTATTTCTTAGTTAGATATATGTTTGTGTAAGGACAATACCAGACAGTGTTATGTAGCTGCTATTTTCAGGAAAGAAATCTACTCCAAATCCTTTTTACACTTTTCTAGCTCTCACCCAGACACCAGAAAAAATCAGTTGTAAAAGGACAACTTGTCTGAGCAGCTAGAATGGTTTCTGATTTTGAGGAATTTCTAGCGGAGTGTCAATCTTTTGAAGGATATGTTTCTGAAGTGTGGCTACCCGCCGGTATTATTGGATGACATATTTGATGAAGTAACTTTTAAAAGATCTACTGTTTTTTTCAAAGCAATTTTAAATGATTCCCATATGGAACAGGTGATGATGACTAATGCAATTTGTGATCAGACCATTAATTTACATATGGATTCCAGTACTGACTTTGCTTCATCTTTTATTACCCCTTTTAGTAATGAAGCTCATCTCTTGAAACGTATCTTGTTCAAGAATTGGGATTTGCTTAAGGTGGAAGAGAATGTGAGGTATAACCTCCCCACAAAACTGGTGGTTAGTTTTAAAAGGGGACAAAACTTGAAGTCTTTATTAGAAACTAAAATGGCAACCAATTCAAGGGTAAAGACGATATTTCCATGTGAGGCTTGCCCTTATGGTAGGTTTATCAACATTGGTTGTTTCACAGTCAGGGATCATAAGTTTTCATCTACTGGTAGATTCAATTGTAATTCTATAAGTATAGTTTATGTAGCCAAGTGGAAATCATGTCCCGTCTTCTATATTGGTAAGATGGATAGAAGACTTAGTGACAGGTTGTATCAGCATACATATGCCATCAAAAATAAAAAAGTGGAGAATGCACTTGCAGAAAACATAATCACCCAGACCATTCTTTTGAATTCAGAGTTACAGAGGATGTTAATGGGTCCAGTAGGGGTGGCCCCATCCCACTATGGTTAGAAAGGTGTGAGCTTCTATGGCAACTCCGATGTGATGCCTTTAGACATCCAGGCATCAATGATGTGTGCTCCATAGCCTGCATTTTAAAACTAAGGAGTTTAATGAGATACATTTTTACATTTTTTGATATGGATGTGTATGTGTGTGTGTGTGAGTGTGTGTGTGTGTGTGTGTGTGTGTGTGTATGTATATATATATATATATATATATATATATATATATATGTGTGTGTGTGTGTGTGTGTGTGTGTGTGTGTATATATACATATATATATGTATATATATATATATATATTTATATATATATATATATATGTATATATATATATATATATATATATATATATATATATATATATATATATATTAATTTTTTATGTGTTTCCATTGGTAAATTTTAGGTTCTCACATATTTTAACATACACCTATATGAATGTATGCAACAGCATATGTATTGCTTGGATAGAATGTGATTTTAATTATTACATTTTTTGAATATACATACATTTATAATACATTTTAGGTTTATTTTATGTGAAATTCCTGCTATCATTTTTCCACTCATACCAGTTTTTAAACAGATTTTTAAACAGATCATTCTCAAGTGAATTAATTTATAGGTTAATGCACTTAAATGTATTAATTGCTCATGTGATTTCTGGTAGGTGTGGTTATCTGTTGGGGGAAGGTATTTAACTGATGTTGTTAATGCTGTTTTTTGTCTGAAGAAGTGCCGACATTGACCTGTACGAAAGTGCTAACCTTATTATATTAAACTACAGTATCACTAAATTGGATATATTTTGGAGTGTCCTTTGTACATTGCCTTTTTTTGTTTTTCTTTAGTTTGTCGTATTTTATTGGGTTATACCCAAAAATGTACCATACTTATATTTATACAGTTTCACTGCTAATTTCTCATCTTTTTTCATTGATTCACTTTAACATTTTGTACAAATTTAATAAAACAGCATATACCACTGGGTTAATTAACTCTACCTCCCCTTCTTTCTTTACATACAAAACTCCTCTATTTACTGGGTTTACTCTACAACCCCATATAATTTATTTATTTATTTATTTGCATTTACTTACCGGGGTAGACTACAGGGGCATTATGAGCACATTTTCAGTGGATGCCTGGGGAGAAAATCTCCACAATAACATGAACATAGAGGTGTATACATAAAATGAGTAAATTGTAAGAGTGTATACAACAAAGGTAACATAGTTAGCAATTGGTTGAATTACTGGTAAAATAACAAACTGATGTAAATATAGAATCAACAAAGGTAAAGAGATTCATATTACTTATATCTTTCTGGTTTTAGAATAGCAAGGCTTTCACCTGGCATTATGTAGTACATATTAACCATCAGCATTAAACCAGGGCAGTTAACCCAGCCACTGGGGATGCACAGGCCAGTGCATTTCTTTGTGCTGGTCCCAAGCCCAGATAAATGGGAAGGGTTGCGTCAGGAAGGGCATCCGGCGTAAAATTTTGCCAAATCATACATGCAGACAACAGTACAGAAATGCATACCGGATCGGTAGATGCCTGGGTTAACAACAACTGCCACCAGTACTGTTGGCCAACAGGGTGCGGGCAGAAATTGAGCTACTGTTGTCCGAAGGAGGAGAAGAGGGGAAAGGCATGCCTGAAGGCAGGTAAAGGCTAGAACTGTGATAGTGAGGGTCGGAACTTTGAATGTTAGCAGTATGACTGGTATAGGGAGTGAGCTAGCTGATATGATGTACCAAAGGAAGGTTATGTGTGCAAGAAACCAGATGGAAGGGGAGCAAGGCTAGGTGTAGCGGAGGTGGTTTCAAATTGTTTTACCATGGTGTGGATGGGAGGAGAAATGGCGTAGGCATTATCCTGAAGGAACAGTATGCTAAGAGTGTTTTGGAAGTGAAAAGAGTGTCGGATAGAGAGATGTTTATGAAGCTGGAAATTGATGGTGTAATGATGAATGTTGTTAGTGCATATGCTCCACAAGTTGGGTGTGTGATGGATGAGAAAGAAAACTTTTGGAGTGAGTTGGATGAAGTGGTGATGACTGTACCCAAGGGTGAGAGACTGTTGATTGGAGCAGATTTCAATGGGCATGTTGGTGAAGGGAACAGAGAGGATGAGGAAGTGATGGGTAGGTATGGTGTTCAGCAAAGGAATGCAGAAGGTCAGATGGTAGTGGATTTTGTGAAAAGGTTGGACATGGCTGTGATGAATACGTATTCTAACAAGATTGAGGAGCATAGGGTGACATATAAGAGTAGAGGAAGATGCACACAGGTGGATTATATCTTATGTACAAGGGCCACTCTGAAGGAGATTGGAGACTGTAAATTGGTGGCAGGGGAAAGTGTAGTTAGGCAGCATAGAATGGTGGTTTGTAGGATGACATTGGTGATTAAGAAGAGGAGGATGAGTGTGAGGGCAGCACCAAGGATCAAATGGTGGAAATTGAAAAAGGGTAATTGTGAGGTGATGTTCAGGGATGAGTTAAGACAGGCACTGGTTTACAGTGAAGAGTTACCAAATAGCCGAGTAACTACAGCAGAGCTAGTAAGAGAGATGGCTAGAAAGGTGCTTGGTGTGACATCTGGAAAGAGGTAGGAGGACAAGGAGACCTGGTGGTGGAATGAAGAAGTACAGGAGAGTATACAGAGAAAAGAGGTTGGCGAAGAAGAAGTGGGATTGTCAAAGAGATGAAGAAAGTAGACAGGAGTATAAGGAGATGAGGTGCATGGCAAAGAGAGAGGTGGCGAAGGCTAAGGATAAGGCATATGGAGAGTTGTATGAGAGATTGGACACTAAAGCGAGAGAAAAGGACCTGTATTGACTGGCTAGACAGAGGGACCGAGCTGGGAAAAATGTGCAGCAGGTAAAGGTGATAAAGGATAATGAGGGAAACATACTCACAAGCGAGGAGAGTATGTTGAGCAGATGGAAAGAGTACTTTAAGGGGTTGATGAATGAAGAGAATGAGAGGGAGAGAAGGTTGGATGATGTGCGGATAGTGAATCATGAAGTGCAGTGGATTAGTAAGGAGGAAGTAATGGTAGCTATGAAGACGATGAAGAATGGAAAGGGTGTTGGTCCAGATGACATACCTGTGGAAGCATGGAGGTGTTTAGGTGAAATGGCGGTGGAGTTTTTAACTAGATTGTTTAATGAAATCTTGGAAAGTGAGAGGATGCCTGAGGAATGGAGAAAAAGTCTTTTGGTACTGATTTTTAAGTATAAGGGTGATGTGCAAAGCTGTAGTAACTACAGAGGGATTAAACCAATCAGTCACAGCATGAAGTTATGGGAATGAGTAATGGAAGCAAAGTTAAGAAGGGAGGTGATGATTAGTGATCAGCAGTATGGTTTCATGCCAGGAAAGACCACTACAGATGCAATGTTTTCTCTGTGAGTGTTGATGGAGAAGTACAGAGAAGGACAGAAGGAGTTGCATTGTGTCTTTGTGGATTTAGAGAAAGCATATGACAGGGTGCCTAGAGAAGAGTTGTGGTATTGTATGAGGAAGTTGGGAGTGTCACAGAAGTATGTAAGAGGACATGTACGAGGGTAGTGTGACAGCAGTGAGGTCTGTGGTGGGAGTGATGGATACGTTTAAGGTGGAGGTGGGATTACATCAAGGATCAGCTCTGAGCCCTTTCTTATTTGCAGTGGTGATGGACAGGTTGACAGACGAGATCAGACAGGAGTCCCCATGGACTATGATGTTTGCAGATGCCATTGTGGTCTGTAGTGAGAGTAGAGAACAGCTTGGGGAGACCCTGGAGAGGTGGAGATATGCTCTAGACAGAAGAGGAATGAAGATCAGCAGGACTAAGACAGAATATATGTGTGTGAATGAGAGGGAGGATAGAGGAATGGTGAGGTTGCAAGGAGTAGAGGTGGCGAAGGTGGGTAAGTTTAAGTACTTGGGATCAACAATTCAGAGTAATGGTGAGTGTGGAAGAGAGGTGAAGAAGAGAGTACAGGCAGGATGGAGTGTGTGGAGAAGAGTGTCTGGAGTGATTTGTGACAGACAAGTACCAGTAAGAGTGAAAGGGAAGATCTACAAGAGGGTAGTGAGACCAGCTATGTTATATGGGTTGGAGACAGTGGCACTAAAAAAAGGCAGGAGTCAGAGCTTGATGTGGCAGAGCTGAAGATGTTAAGATTTGCACTGGGTGTGATGATGATGGACATGATTAGGAATAAGTATATTAGAGGGTCAGCCCAGGTTGGAAGGTTTGGAGACAAAGCCAGAGAGTTAAGATTACATTGGTTTGAACATGTACTGAGGAGGAATGCTGAGTATATTGGGAAAAAGATGCTAAGAATGAAGCTGCCAGGTAACAGGAAAAGAAGAAGGCCTAAGATAAGGTTTATGGATGTGGTGAGAGAGGACATGCAGGTGACTGGTGTGACAGAGCAAAATGCAGAGGACAGGAAGAAATGGAAACAGGTGATCCGCTGTGGCTACCCCTAACAGGAACAGCCGGAAGAAGAAGAAGAAGATTAAACCAGGGCAGTTCCAGATAGAGGATAGGTAGTCTCTTAGATAAATTTGAAAGAGGCAGGATTCTGAATAGTTCTAACAGTTCATGGTAGACCATTCTGATTTTTGGTAGATCATTCCGATTTTTGGCTTTAGAGCAAGAGTACAGAAGCTGGCTGGCAGGTTTGGTTTTTGTACCAACAAAAGGTGCTGATTTTCAGATCTGAAAGGCCTGCTTGGATGGTAGTAACTAAATATCAGGCTAAGTGCAGGAGAGTCAGATGGTTTAAAGATTATTTTGTGTGCAGTTGTCGGTTCATAGGTTCATAGGTTTATACTAGGCTATCTGCCCTAAGGCATTTATAAGCCTAGCCCAAATTTTTGTGGCTTACGCCACCCCTTATATGAAAAAATACTGTGCCCATTAGTTTGTTGTGCCTCTGTCCAGCAGTGACACAGAGATGATTCCCGGGGTAAACCTACGATCTCCCATCCACAGGTCTAGATTTCTCTTGAACAGAGTCAGCAAGGTGCTCTGCCTCACATGGACCAGGATTTTATTCCACAGCATAGGGAGTCTCCGAGTGATAAATCTATCCCTCCAGCACTTCCTATTTATATCCGTGCTAAGGTTTAAGTCACTTGCTCTAGTGGTTTTGGTGGATTTGGATTTTTGAGGTGGAGCATGTCCATTAATTCCGGGTTGGACATGGCCTTGTATGTCAGGCACATGTCACCTCTGAGCAGACGGTATGCGACTGAATAGAGCTGGAGTTTCTTCAATCTGGCAGCATATGACAGAATTTGGAGCCCTTTATCCTTTTGGTGAGGAACTTTTGGGGTCTCTCCAATTGCTGCAGATGTCGGGTGAGATACATCCCGAATGGGGCATTGTACTCGATCATTGGTCTGATAAGTGAAGAGTACAGGGGAACAATGACCTCACTAGATCTGGATGTGAATCCCTTCATGATCAGATGGGCAATGTAGAAGGTCTTTCTAACCACTTTAGCAACGTGAGTGTCAAAAGAAAGGCCACTGTCAACCTGGGTCCCCAGGTCCCTGATAACCTCTTCTGTGCTTAGTGGATTGCCACCTATATGGTAGCTTGGGGTTACCTTGTTTTTCGCGAAGGGTATGACTATACATTTTTTGGCGTTTAACTTCAGGCCATGGCTCTGGCACCAGCTATCTGTTTCCGTGAGTCCCTTCTGAAGGATATCTGTGTCCGATGCACTTTCCACTATGGCGCCCAGTTTGCAGTCATCTGCAAACTTTGTCAGCCAAAGTCCTCCCATGTTGGCCTGTACTTCTGAGAAGTAGATGCCGAACAATAGGGGGCCGAGGACCGAGCCCAAAGACCGAGTTGCAGGTAGGAGAGGTAGTGTGGTAGTTCTAGCCAGTTCAGAGAGTGTAGAGTGGTACAGTGATAGGTAGAGTGTTTGGTGTTTATAGCAAATTTGCCGATTCTGTTATAACATTTAGGGAGATGTGGTGATTAGTAAGTAGAGGAGCACCATATATGAGAGAAGGCAGTAGGGGCTAAGGAGGTATTTATGCCTACAGAGGATGCCTAGCTTTTGGTGAGTTTTCTGATGCCATGCTTTGTCAATGTCAAATTTCAGGTGTTTGTCTCTAATTACTCCTAATAATTTTGTTTGGGTAATAGCCTGAGTTGCTGTGTTACTTTGAAAAATTATAGTGAAGTGGGCTTTGTTTAAGGGGGTTGACTTCTTAGGGGTGAATAGCATGAGGTTGGTTTTGTTTGGATTAAGGGATAGGTGGTTATTATACAATCAGGTCTCAATGGTGGTAAAGGTCAGTTGAGTTATTTATTGTTGGTCAGATATGGACTCACCAGAGCATATAATAGTCAAATCATCTGCGTATTGAATAAAAGATCCCTGACCTAGTGAAGAATGAAAACTATTAATGAAAATACTGAATAGGAGGGGTCCGAGTATGGAGCACTGGAGGACTCTAGTAAAGTTGTTAAGATATGGACAGAGGGAATGTTGCCATTTAACAGCCTGTTGCCTTTCTGCTAGGTAGGTTGAGAAGCTATAGTGGAGGGGAAAAAGGCCAGGCTTCGAGAGTTGGGTTAGAAGTAAGGGGTGAGAGACAGTGTCATATACTTTTGAGAGGTCTACAAATAAGTAAAATACAATTTACCATTGTCTTTTACTCTATTAATTGTGTCCATGAAAGATAGGGCTGTTGTGGTGCTATGGCATGGCCTGAATCAATCTTGTGTGGGAGATAGTATTTGATTATGATGTAGAAAGTTTAGAATTTGAATATGTACACATTTTTGCCAGCTCTTTCAGATAGCAGATAGAATGGCTATTGCTATAAAGTTTGAGATGTCAGTATTGCTGTCACCGTTGTGAAGAGGAAGAATACATGCTTTTTTCCAGATTTTAGAGACAAAAGATTGTTGGATGGATATATTTAGAGGTATGCCTATAGGGTAGGCAATAGCTTCAGCTGCTAGTTTTAGGAATTGTGTGGGTAAGTTGTCAGGAGTGTTAGAGCAAGGTCAGGAACTGTACTGGCAGAATATATTTTGTTGGGGTCAGTGACCAGAATCCAATCTAAAATGGAGCCATAGTTGTTTTTCGTCTTAGGTCTGGTTGGAGAGATGATAAGCTGAGTCAAATTAAATAGACTTGACATTTGAAGATGGGATGTTAGAGCAGAGATCTAGCTAGTTGATATTCATGTAGTTCAGGGTAATATTGTTGGAAATCCAGGCAAGGATTTACCTCCAGTAAGGGTATGTTGTTACCAGGGGGTATCTTTATATAAAGAACTATGATACGTAATTTTTTGCACTCATTCATTTTTAGGAAGGAAATAAGAATTTCAGCATTAGCAAATTGTGGAACTATATTGTAGGTGTTATGAAATATTAATGCAATATCACCTCTTTTTTATGGGGTCTATCTCATCCTATAGCTGCAAAGCTTGGAGGGAGAAATTTGGAGTCCTCAATGTAAGGCTTTAGCCAGGTTTTGGTAGCAGCAGTGATGGCAGGTTGATTGCGGGTAATCTATGTGTGAAAGTGAGAGATTTTGATTTGAATGCTTTGCAGGTTTAGAGTGAACATATATATAAGGATTTGTGGGAACTGCTGGTATGAGTTTTTTTGGGGTGATTGGTTGATGTGGTCCCAGGATTGGGGTGGATGTCTCCATTTAATGGTCCCGTAGTTAACCTGTAAGAGTAAAACAGTAGCTGTTGCTTTCTGACGGGTTTAGTGAAGTATGCTCATAGGTTAGTGATGTAATAAAATGGCTATTGTTTTTTTGTACAGAAAGGGATTTATTTGATAGAGACTAGGAGATATATTTGTGTAGCTTTCACAAAATTTAGATAAGGGGAGTGTGGTTAGTGTGTGTTTGGAGGGCAAGGCGATTGGGTTGGGAGCAATGAGGTATATTAAGAAAAGGAAAGGCATGAAGAAAAGTACGAACGGCAGTATGAGAGCTACGAGTAAGGAAGATGGGCACATGGTGGGAAGGGTATCAGGAGCTACGAGTAAGAAAGATAGGCACGTGGTGGGAAGGGTATCAGGAGCTACGAGTAAGAAAGATGGGCACGTGGTGGGAAGGGTATCAGGAGCTACGAGTAAGAAAGATGAGCACGTGGTGGGAAGAGTATCAGGAGCTACGAGTAAGAAAGATGGGCACGTGGTGGGAAGGGTATCAAGAGCTACGAGTAAGGAAGATGGGCACGTGGTGGGAAGGGTATCAGGAGCTACGAGTAAGAAAGATGGGCACGTGGTGGGAAGGGTATCAGGAGCTATGAGTAAGAAAGATGGGCACGTGGTGGGAAGGGTATCAGGAGCTACTGTAAGAAAGATGGGCACGTGGTGGGAAGGGTATCAGGAGCTATGAGTAAGAAAGATGGGCACGTGGTGGGAAGGGTATCAGGAGCTACGAGTAAGAAAGATGGGCACGTGGTAGGAAGGGTATCAGGAGCTACGAGTAAGAAAGATGGGCACGTGGTGGGAAGGGTATCAGAAGGAGAATACTGAGTAGTAGTAGGAAGGGAAAGAAGGCGGTGTGATATGTGGAAGAGGTATAAATAAAGGGAGAGAAATGTAGTAAGCTAGGAAGGGGGGAAGGATAGAAAGGAGAAGAGGGTAAGATTAAGGAAAGTGTGGCATATAAGTTAGGATGGATGGGGAGGAAAGGTAATGGTGTAAAGTGAATAGGAGTTAACGAAGATAAATTATAGATAAGTAAAGTATACCAATAATGGTGTTGTAGCTGTTAATATGTCTTGAGAAGTAGGAGGCAAGAGTGTGGGGGAGAGAATAGTAAATAGAGATAGGGTAAGTTTAGGAATGTGAGAAGATGGATAAGTGAAGTGATGGCTTTTGACTAGTAGCGGTTAATTAGTAGGATGTACTAAGTGGAAATAAGTGTAGGTGTAGTGGAGCTAAGTGGGAATTGTGGGGTAGGGAAGGGGAGCAATGTGAGCTCGAGTGGAGCAGGCAGAACCTGGCCACACCTAACACCAAGAGAACTATCTCTTAGCAGTGGAACAGGGGATAAGTGACAGAATACTGTTTAATTCAGTAGCATTTGGCAATTTTAGGTGAAAGGAAACTTCCAAACATAGTCATGATATAGGTGATGTGTGTAAATGCAATAGCTTTAACAAGGTGTAGGTAAGATTTGGGCAGCTAAATATCATGTTTCCAACCAGCCTATTTTGCCCAAAATATAAAATAACTGGTTTAATACCTCAAAGAGACGTAGGGACTCAATGCAGCTATAAGGAAAAGCAAGCAACTATAGTCCTTGGGAGTGTGTGTGCAAGTAAAGTATAGTAGCAGTGTACTGAAGAGATGTACACGAGAGACTCGAGTGTGCCATCCTTTTGTTTCAGTTGGTCCCGTATGCTAGATGATGGGAGGTTTCAGAAGGCTGCAACCCAGTTGAGGGGAGGGGAGCACAGACAAAGAGTAAAATGGAGAGAAACAAAACCATCATTTAGTTGAAACACTAATCAGGCCATGGAACCATATGTACATTGTCGAAACAGGGCCTGGAGCAACATATGAGACCAAACTCTTGTCCCCCAAAACAACCATACCATCTGTGTGCTACACTGAATAAAAATCAGTATCTTCTGTTCTCTTCTCTATAAATGAAAAAAATGTCTGCAATAATTCCTTTTCAAATACTACATAAATACGCTTGCTAAGTATGCTATTTTCCCTATCACTACTGAATTTATCAAATAAACTTTTTTTGAATGATAATTTATATGTTCTCCAGAAAAAGGCATGTTTGCTTTTTTTCTTCTATTGCTCTCTCACTGAATTCTAATTGCATCTTTATTCTCAAGTTTTATACCTAACACAGAAATTTCATTGAGTATAAAATATATACCCTCAATCTTTACTACGTGATCTAAGCTTTTACTTTTCTCTTTATTTAAAGTCATTCCTATCATCTATAGGCATTCATTTGTGTAAATTATTACTTCTTTTATCCAAATTTTGTTTTTGCAATTTTTATAATGTCATCTGCATATGTCAACAGAACTGGAATTGTTAACCCTTCAGGTGTTATATACCATGCCTCCTTCATTTTGTAATTTATTTCACATACTATCACATTCATAACTAATGCAAAGAGTATACATCTCATTGGACATCCCTGTCTTATGTCACTTTTCATATGTACCTCTTGGCTTTACCAGCCATTTACAAGTATTTTTACTGTTTCCTAACTTCTCAGTTATATTATATTTTTTCATTATTACCCATAAGATTTCACGTCCAAATGTGTCAAATGCCTTATTAAGATCTCGTGTCATGATTTTTCCATCTTCTTTGTTCACAGTATCATCCATAACTATATAATTCTTGACAACCCGTCCCCTTTATGCTGTATATGATAGATTTCATAATATTTCCTTTTTAGTTTCAAATCTCTTTTCTATTATTTTTATAAAGATGTTATAATCATTATTATTCAATGCCTTTAGTTTTTTATTTTTTTCTATGTTCCTTCTTCCATATGGATTTAAGTATTCCACTACATAAATCTTTATACATAAAACCTTAATTTAACCATTCATTCAAAATCTTTAAGTTTTTTCGCCAGCCCCTTAAATTTGTATATATATCATATCCTACAACATCTGGGTCTGCAGTCAAATCTATATTTAATTGTCCTGATCTGTTATCTGTCTCATTTACAGAAATCTCCTTTAACAATTCTTTATTCTATTTTTCTCTGTTTTACTTTCTATGTTTTTTCACTGCCTTCTTTTTTCTTTAAACATTTCTTGTATATATATATATATATATAGAACTACACCATTCATAATCTTTTCATCAGCTCTATTTCTCCTTTTACATTTATTTCTCTCATTACACTACTAGCTTCCTTTACTAATCTGCTTAAGTAACTTGACAGGTTTTCTTTTTCCCTGTAAAAATGTCTTTGCTTATATAACAATTCTTGTATTTTTCTTGATTTCTTATATATAATTATTTTCTTTCCAAAGTACTTTCTATCATTATGTTCTAAATATTTCAGTGCATTTATTAAACATTTGATATATGTTCTTTGATATTTTTCTTTCGTATTGCCACTGTAAAAAACATTTTTTTTAATATTTTCCTTAAATATCATCCACCATTCACACCGATTTTTATAGAATCTTCTCATAGTAATATGATATTCCATAACTGTATTACTAATCTCCTTTTATACATAAAACCTTAATTTAACCATTCATTCAAAATCTTTAACTTTTTTCGCCAGCCCCTTAAATTTGTATATATATCATGTCCTACAACATCTGGGTCTGCAGTCAAATCTATATTTAATTGTCCTGATCTGTTATCTGTCTCATTTACAGAAATCTCCTTTAACAATTCTTTATTCTATTTTTCTCTGTTTTACTTTCTATGTTTTTTCACTGCCTTCTTTTTTCTTTAAACATTTCTTGTATATATATATATATATATATATATATGTATATATAGAACTACACCATTCATAATCTTTTCATCAGCTCTATTTCTCCTTTTACATTTATTTCTCTCATTACACTACTAGCTTCCTTTACTAATCTGCTTAAGTAACTTGACAGGTTTTCTTTTTCCCTGTAAAAATGTCTTTGCTTATATAACAATTCTTGTATTTTTCTTGATTTCTTATATATAATTATTTTCTTTCCAAAGTACTTTCTATCATTATGTTCTAAATATTTCAGTGCATTTATTAAACATTTGATATATGTTCTTTGATATTTTTCTTTCGTATTGCCACTGTAAAAAACATTTTTTTTAATATTTTCCTTAAATATCATCCACCATTCACACCGATTTTTATAGAATCTTCTCATAGTAATATGATATTCCATAACTGTATTACTAATCTCCTTCCTTCATTCCATGCTTTCTCATTTATCCTTTTTATTCTTTTGACTATTTTATCTGTTCCTTGGTTTCTTTTATCTCTAGCCATATTGTAAGATGATCAGAAAATCCTCATTTCAGCTAACTCCCCTTCTCCTATAACTAAACCTTCTGATACTATACAATCTATTTCAGTTCTATACACCCCCTTTTGTAAGTCCATGAATTTTAGTCCCAACGTTTTCTCTTACCACATCTTATAACTGCTAACAATTTCTTATATCATTTCCTTTCTTTTTATTCTTTTTTTCTTTTTATACTTGCCTCTTAAATCACAGTTAAACTTTTCTGTCATTATAATATTTATATTTATCACCACATAGTCTAAAATCTAAAAGTTTTCCCTTTCTTTACAGTTAGTATAAGCATATAATTGTGTAATGGTTAATCTTCCCATTTTTGGTAAAGTTACACCCCCCCAGTAAGAAAACCTCAGTAAAAAAACTTCTGCAAAGTCAACTTCATGCTACTTAAGTCAGAAGTGATAAACTTCATGGCACCCATGCAGATAGGAGCTGAAAGTTCATCTGCTGAATCCTACACTAAGGCACCGCACCGTACAAGCACATCCACTTGTACATGAATCATGCCATCCCAAATAGAACCAAGAAGCTCTCCTCCAAAAAAGGAAGCCAATCTGATGGTCCCCTGCCATAAACAAACTATACAAGAGAAGGAAGAAACTGTTGCAGAAAAGACAAAAATCTCAGGATGCAAAAAACTCCTTTACCAGCCTCAGTAAGAAGCTGAGATCCCCCATAAAATCCTCCAAAGCTAGTTATGAAAATAAAATTGCCAAAGATTCCAAAGACAACCACAAGCATTCTATAGTTATGTCAAGAATCTAAATGGAAATGCTCAGATCTGCTCTGAGCTACAACAGAACGGCATTAAATATACTGATCCAAAGGATATTGTCAATATCCTGGGAGATCGATTTAGTGCCAACTTCACCCCCTCTCACCCCCTAAAGGGCCCATCTGAATACCAAATGATTGCCAAATTCTAGTAATCACAGCCACACAGGTAGAAACCGCACTCTCCAAAGCTAAGAATACAGCATCCATGGGACCAGATGACATCCTGGGCTGTGTACTACATGAACTACAAAAAGATCTGGCACCTTACCTAAGTGCCATGTTTAATCATAGCCTCACCTCAGGCTTTGTGCCCACTGAGTGGCATAAAGCTACAGTTATCCCACTCCACAAGGGAGGATCCACCTTGGATCCCGGGAAGTACCATCCCATCAGTCTGACGAGCCTGATCTGCAAGGGCATGGAACACATTATCATGGAACTTATAAACAAAGACATTGGCAACCTTGAAACACTGGACCTCACCTAGTTTGGATTCATGAAGGGCCGATCTTTTCTCCTGAACCTGATTGACTTGTTCAAATCAGTCTCTAGATCTGTAGCCAAGGGTAAGGTGGTACACACAACCTATGTGGACCTTGCCAAGGCCTTCGACACCATCCCCCACTCTGGAATCATAGATAAACTTACTAAGCTGGGCATACATTACTACGTCACTTGATAGGTTGCCAACTGGCTTACTGACAGAACCCAGACCCTAGACTCCAAATCCAGCTCCAGACAAGTGGAGTACCTCAGGGTTCAGCCTGGGACCACTCTTGTTTGGCATATACTTCTCTGAAGTACAGGCCAACATTAAGGGACTCTGGCTAACAAAGTTTGCAGATGACTGCAAACTGGGAGCCATTACTGAATCTCCAAATGATGTAGATATTCTACAAAAGGGTCTTACAGAAACAGATGCTTGGTGCCAGAGCCATGGCCACAAGCTTAATGCCAAGAAATGTATAGTTATCCCCTTTGGGAAAAAACATGTACCCATGAATTACCACATAGGTGGCAGTATGCTAAACACTGAAAGTGTGATGAGAGACTTAGGGACACAGGTGGACAGTGGTCTCACCTTCGATAACCACATTGCCGCAACAGTCAGGAAATCCTTCTATGTGGCACACCTCATCACTAAGTGCTTTTCATCCAGAAAAAAGGAGATCTTTGTCCCACTGTACTCATCCCTCATTAGACCCATTATAGAATACAATGTCCCGTTTGGTATGTACCTCACAAGACATCTGCAACAGCTGGAAAGGCCACAGAAATACCTTACTAAAAGAATCACAGGCCAAAAGCAGATGCCCTATGCTGTCCGTCTAAAAAAACTCCAGCTATATTCTGTGAGATATGGTCTACTCAGAGGCAATCTCTGCTTAGCATACAAGGCCATGTCAAACCCTGAGCTGTTGGACATGCTCTACTTAAAGAAATCTCAATCCCTCAGAGCCACACACTCCAGGGATCTAAACCTTTTCATCACAATGAACAAAACATGCTGGAGGGATAAGTTCCTGACCCAGAGACTCCCCATACTCTGGAAAAGACTGCCCATACATGTCAAGCAGAGCGCCTCCTTGGCCCTCTTCAAAAGGAACCTTGATGATTGGATGGGAGATAGGAAATTCACCCTGGGGATCATGTTAGTCAGGGGTCCAGGGAAGTAAATATTGTGGGAAGAAATATCTGGGGAATTGTTTGGCTAGGCTTGCATAGGCCCTAGGGCCGATGGCCTAGTATCAACCTATGAACCTATAATATCTTTACTATATTTCTACAGAATATGGCTATTCCAGAACATCTCTCATTTCCCAAATTCTAAGCTATCTTTCCTGAAATTTAAAGCAGGAATAGAGAGAACATAATTTGTTGGATGAGCTTATGTCTAGCAAGTGAGATTTCTGAGGAAAGAAGATGAAACATTTTCAAACAGAGTTTTTCTTAAGTGATTTTTTACTGTTTTGTTAGTATGTGCAGGGAAACATCTAGCATTACATCAAGGTACGTTGTTCTACGATATTAGATATGGTAGATTAGTATTTATATGATGAAGTCAAGTTTGTTTTAGCTTATGTTATGTGCTAAAAGCCATTTTTGGGATTAATTATTAGTCTGCTAGTGGTTGTATACTTTTTAATTGATGTAGGTAGTCTCCTCTTAATTGTTGGAACTTTGGAAACGTTTTTATCTAGAAGTTAGCAGCATGACATAATCTGTATATATAACTATACGGAGATGTGGCAGATCATATGACATTAAAGAAACAAGACCAAGGGACCTAAAGAGATCACTGGGGTACACCAAGACTGAGACTTTGCATGTCTTTTTGTAGAGTGTTGTGGTAGACTTGAAATATTCCATTCCATAGAAAATATATTTATTTCCATTTGTTGACTGTGGAACTCTTGACAGGACAAAAAATAATTTGAGGTCTGGGAAGAAAAGCGCCCCACAAAAATGATACAGTAATTATAGAAGGTCATAAATTAATATAAAGAATAAAAGTCACGCAGGATAACAGTTGCAGTACAGAAAGATAAGACTAAACAAAACCTTTCAATAAAGTAAGTGAATATAATTCAAATCCTGGAATATTGCAATGAACCTGCACTGACATACATTGAAAAGACATAATTAGATATTTGTGAGTTGTAAAACTGGCTATTTTGATTTGATGCCAAAGATCAAAATAAGGTAGAAAGGCAGAAAGTTCTGCAGATAAAGTTAAATGGGAAAGAGTTATAGCAGCTGATTGGATAAACATTTAAGAGGAAGGAATGATATAAAATAACCAGGAGTTATTTAAACATTATTTAAGATGATTTTTGAAAGCTTTTATTTGTCCAGTTTGTTGTGAGTGTAGGAGTAGGGAGTTGCAAAGTTTGGAGTCATAGCAGGAAAAAATGAGTTGCCAGCACTATTATTAGATTTGGTAGGGAGTAAAAAGTGAATTATTTTGACAACATAGTTCCCCGACTGGAAAATAATTTTTATTGTGTTTTCTATGTCTTTGAACCAAAGCTGATTTTTTTTAAAGTTTGGTTAACAATAAAGTCTGATTGGCAGGCTTTAATGTTTTTATCATATATATGAAAAGGCCAGTGGTGAGAAGGCCATCATATATACTAGCACTGGCAGCTGCACAGAATATTATTAATATAGTAAAGGCTTTTTAAAATCCATGTTTCTGGTCATGTAAGTAACTATAGCTGCTAAACTTGTCAAATGTTTGCTTTAGAGCAGTTTTTCAAAGACCTTAGTTAATGCAGATACATTGGATATTGGCCTGAAGTAATTGCATTGTTTTGGGTATAGTATTTTGATAGAGGAATTATAAATGAATCATTGAAAGTAGTAGAGAAGCAAAGCCAGTAATGAGTGATTGATTATAAATGTGTGCAAGTGGACTTATGATGGTGTTTCGAGCCAGTGTTAAGAAAGCTGGGTGAAGTTTCTTGTATTTTATACAATAATGTATGTTTATCTTTACAGACTGTTTCCTGATTTCCTTAGTTGAATTCTGCATCAAATACAATGTAGGGCAGATTTCGGCTAAGGGATAAAGCTGATTGGACTCATCATTAATATTGCTGTATTAGTGAAGAAATCAATTCTGTAGACTTTTGTATCATATTCAGAAGGAAAGATATGTAGTTCTGTGTGACAGTGTTATTAATGCAACAGATTCGGCTGATATCTGCATATTCTGTTATATTTATTATTATTATATTATATTATATTATTCATATTATATGCTTCTGGATAGATATGTAGACTCAGCAGGGTTGCTGCCTACTGCGGCTTGTTTCTTGAGTTAAAGAAATACTTGATAACCCTAATCATTTGTGGGATTCTGTTTCCATTTCGTCCAAGGTGTGTCCCTTTGTTTCATTAGATATTTTAAATTGGAGTATATTCAAGGCCAAACATTACTTCTCATTGTCTGGTTGGGAATAGTGAGGCCTGCAAAAGTAAAAGCCTTTGAAGTGGCTTATTGCTTACTGCTACATTACGGTTTGTTTCATTATTGACAAATATCCAGTCAGTGAATTTTTATGAGTATCTTGTTTAGATTCTGATATTATTCTGCCAAAAATGATTTCATGAGATTCCTTTGGGTTTTAAAAGACCAATATGATTAGTGGGCAGTAGTCAAGTAGACTAATAGTGGATGATAACTTGATGACATCAGTTTTGTTTATCTATGAGATTGAAATCGAGTAGTGAATGATTGACAGTTTGTTCAGTAGAGTAATCTTCAGATTGCACCAAGTTTTGTACATTCCTATTAAGTTATGATATTTTGTTAACTAAGTTATTAATGTTAGTCACCTAAGATAATATAATTTTGAATTCCATTGGGAAATAAAGTCTCCAAAGTCTGTTGTAGCAAAGCATTGGATGAAGTGAGATGAACATTTACTGATGCAGATTGTAGCTGAGCATGATTTTCTTTAGTAAGTTTGTCCCTAACCCATTTAGTAGGTCTTCCATCGGTATAATTTGAAGTGTGCATGTTCACAGCGTTAATAATAATACAGTTATTAGTTTTAATGAATAGTAAGATACCAGCAACTGTTCCTGAACTCTTCCTAACATTATTCTACATGTGGCAGTTACAGTATATGTAATACTTACCCTCACCTAGAATGATGCCACAGTATCAACAAAAAATGATTGATTTCAATAATTGGCTTAGTTTTTGGTGTCATTCAAAGGAGATCCTGTTTCTGTCTGCCTGCAATGACATGGTTGACAAACCGTGCTACTTTGCTAGAGATGGTTTTCACCTGGCATCACTAGGCTTTTAGCTGCTGGCAAAGGCTCCTGCCTCTCCCATAGTACCTTTTTTAGGCAAAGTCTCAAAAACAAAATTGCTGACATGAAAATTGCCAACCATAACAAAATAAGGGTTATGCTGCTAAACTATTAGGAACTTAAACCAAAAACTGCACACCCTGGAAGCACTTCTATCACTGGAGGATGTAGATGTCTCTACAGTCCAGAAACCTTTATTCAAGACCTCAGAGAATACCATGGTTGTGCAAGGTTACAATGCATTCCACACCTTCAGACTACAAAATGAATGTGTGAGAACCAAAGGAGGTGGTGTTTCTATCGATATTAGAGATAAATTTACCTCCTGACTAGTTAGACTGGAGAACTCCATGGAGTTACTCCAAGTTCAGATTACTGTGGGCAAAACCACCATTCAAGTCATTGCTAGTAATAGATCCCCCTCCATGGATCATGATGAGTATGAGGCCTACTTGACCAAACTGGAGTCAATCTAAATATTGCCAAACATGAGGGATTTCAATTATCTCACCATCAAATAGGAAACCTACTCTAGTCCTAACTCACTAGCACAAAAGTTCCTTGACTTTGTTAACTCAAATGCTCTGGACCAAATTGTTCAAACCCCATCAAGAGGAACAAACATACTAGATCTGGTCCTCACTAACATGTCAAACAACTGTACCACAACAACTGTCGGACCCTGATTAGTTAAATCTGACCACAAATCAGTCACCTTCAAACTGACACTAACACCATAACTCATAAAGGGCAAAGTCAGATTAAACAATTTCACCAAAGCAAACTATACTCTCCTAGGGGAAGGTATAAATGCATTCCAAGCCCCACCCCCGCTGGAAGTTTTAACTGCATCAAATCTTACACTAAAGCCCTGTATAATCACGTAGTCTGTTACCTATTTTATTATTTTTTCTGTTTAAATAAATACCAGTTTAATTCTATTCACTCTGTGGTCGTACTTAGAATACAAAGACAACGTGATTGTGGTTACTGGACAGCCTTTATTGTGTCAGAGCAGAGTTGAGTTCAGTTTTTGTGACTTGTATAAGTTTATAGACTTACTTATTCCAGAGAGAGAATCAAACCCAGATCCCCAAGTAAAAAAAGCTGCCCTGGTGCACTTCCAGCATCAACAAACTTTACAACAAACACAAAAATCTGCTGTCTAAGAAAACTAAGGGAGGCCCCAACAATAGAAAAGCACCCTCCTCAGCCTCAACAGGCAAATAAGACAGCATGTCAAAAACTCCAAGGGTGACATTGAGAAAAACTTAGCAATTGCAGCCAAGGATAACTGTAAGGCCTTTTACAGCTATGTATGCAGCCTAAAACCTAGGACTCAAGCATGCGCTGAATTGGTGACTAACGGTATCACACACACTTATTCCGCAGAGATAACAAACCTGATGGCAGACACATTTGGCAAAAACTTCACTCCCTTATCCCCTCCAGACTTATCACAGACCTTGCCCCCAGCTACCCCCCACCCTACATATCTGAAGAGCAGGTCATTAGAGCCTTGTCTAAGGCAAAACACACCCTCTATGAGACCAGACGCCATCCCAAACTGGCTTTTAAACAAACTAAAACATGAACTAGCATCACCATTAAGTACCCTATCAATCACAGCCTGACCACTGGCTTTGTTCCTGCAGAATGGAAATCAACAACAGTTATTCCCTCCACAAAGGTGGCTTTGCAACAGACCCAGGGAACTATAGACTCATAAGTCTGACCAGCCTCATCTGTAAAGCCATGGAACGTATCATTATGGACCTGACCCAATTTACCTTCATCAAGAGCAGATCCTGTCTGTTAAACCTGGTGTATTTGTTTGAAAATGTGACTAGGGACATTGACTAAGGCAAATGTGTGCACACAGCATACTTTTACTTAGCAAAGGCCTTTGACACAATCCCATACTCAGGCATTACTGATAAACATAGCAAACTGAATGTAAACTCCTTTGTTGTAAGATGGGTTGCCAACTGGCTCACAAACCAGTCACACAATATCAAAGTGGATGACTCCACATATACCAGCTGACCTGTCATCAGCGGGCTTCCCCAAGGGTAAGATTTTGGCCCCCTACTGTTTAGTATATACTTTGCAGAAGTTCACACCAAAACTAAGGGGCTTTGGCTGACCAACTTCACAGACGACTGCAAACTGGGTGCAATTATGGAAACCCCAAATGATGCCTGTATACAGGCAGTCCTCAAGTTACACACATCTGACTTACAGATGACCCATAGATAAGAACGGGCTGCCCCAATGTTGGAAATAACGTGAAAATAAATAAAAATATTTAAAGTTGCTCAAACTTTCCCTTAAAATGAAGAATTCTGTTGTACTTTACCTTTCCCCATTCGTGAAGCTGCTCACATGTCTTGTTAGAGCAGTTAGTTCCACCTTCATTGAGAACAAGAGATCCAATTGGTTAAGAGATTGCTGTGTTGGCACTCTGATTAGTCAAGACTGCTGGCTTCTACAAAACAGAGTACTGAAGCAGTTACTGTACTGTACAGTAGAATGGGCAAAAGGCATTGCAGCTGACTAGGGTTTAGATGACAGTAGGAGGTCTAGCAGAGGTCCGAAAGTTCACGAAAGAGTGAAAAACATTTGTGGGTGATGCCTGTAGAACAGAAATGTGAAGTGAAGCTTAAAAAGAGGCAAGTTTAACATATTTTTTTTTGTATGGTACATTCTTCTGCAGTGTAGTGCATTGCAGTACAGTACAGTAGAATGTTCCAAGTATGTGTTTCAACTTATATACAAATTTGACTTGAGGACAGATTGCAAAAAGGATCTCATCCTTAGCCCAGGGACTGCCTGTACTTCAGGAGGGTCTTATGCAGACCAACAACTGGTGTCTTAGTCACTGTCTCAAACTGAATGCAAAGAAATCTATCATTATTCCTTTTGGTAAAAATAGTATCCCTTCACACTATCAAATTAACAACAATACCCTA
This sequence comes from Protopterus annectens, assembly GCF_019279795.1. Classification (NCBI taxonomy): domain Eukaryota; kingdom Metazoa; phylum Chordata; order Ceratodontiformes; family Protopteridae; genus Protopterus; species Protopterus annectens. The sequence goes on along the minus strand of NC_056743.1, from coordinate 357,831,460 downwards.
TGTACCTATGAAGTGGTAAGAGATCTGGGATCACAAGTAGACTGTCACCTTAACTTTGACCACCATGTGTCTACTGTAGTAAGGAAGGCTTTCTACATAGCACACTTGATTAGCTCTAGAGAAAAGGTGGTTATAACCCCCTATAATCAATAATAATTAAATAATAAATAAATAAATAATTGTCAGTAATCAGGCCCATAATTGAGTATAATGTCCATTTTAGCATGTACTGTACAAATCACCTGCACCTGCAGAGATCTCAGAGGTTTTTAACTAAGATGATGAAGTGACTCCAGCATGTGCCTTACACAGATCAACTAAAGTTCCTATTACTATACTCAGTATCATATAAACTTCTTAGGGGCGACTTATCCCTGGCTTACACAGCAATCTCTGAATCAAACATAATGAATTTGCTGCACATCCATAAATCAAATGGGCCTAGAGTTACCCATTCCAGGGACCTAAATATGGCCTGTGACTTGAATAGGATATGCTGGAGGGACAGATTTGTCTGCCAGTGACTGCTGCACCTGTGGAATAGGCTGCTAATTCATGTGAAGCAGAGCACCTCTATGACACTGTTCAAGAGGAACCAAGATGAGTGCATAGAGCATTGTAAATTCTTACTGGGGATAGTGCCCACAATCCTCCTGGCCATGGGCAGTCATGAATAAATACAATCCTGGGTAGAGTATCTATGGTATTAGATTGGGATGAGATGGCTAGGCTTGAAATGAACTCTGAGTTGATAGCCTAGTAATCTCTGTGATTCCTGTGCACTGGCCCAGTAATCAAGGAGCCTCAATCCTCACCACTAACACCAGTGATGGGTGTGCACATTAGGAAGGATAACAAGTACACACACAGAAAAGTACAATTTCCCTTAAGAGCACACAGAGATCACAGCCAGTGTGGGGCTGGTTTGTCCCTTTCTCACCAGATGCCCAATATGACTCCCACTGGCCCAGCTACAGAGTGGAGTCCTTAGCCAGGGTTCCAAGCCAAGTCCTCCCATCATTCCCTCTGTCTAATCAGTGCTTTGTGTCACTGCCCAAGTAGCTGACACCCACACACACACACACACACACACACACACACACACACACACACACACACACACAGATATGATTTATATACAAACACACAGACACTCTTGGGTAAGGCTGGCACAGGTTCACTAGGTATGCTCCTTCTACCCAGGCTATAAGGTAGTAATCCACTGCCACCAGTACCCCTCCTTATCAGCTACTATAAGGCCCTTCTCAAAGGGTAACCAATTTCACTGTGTAATAATACTGTTATCCAATTAGTAAGTGTGACCAGAACTTTTAAGGCTTTTGGAGTGGCTTAGTACAGTATCACTAAATACATGCAAGTACTCTAGAGCTTAAATTATCTCTAAACAAAACAGCCACAGTTGAAAGGTTTAAAAATATTTAATAATAAATAATAAAAACACAAGACAAATCTCCTCAATTCAACACAGTGCTAGTCAAGAGTTCAGGCACATGAACTTTAAAACAATACTGTAGGATAGTCTGACATAAATATAGAAAACAGCTAGTCTTACTATTTTCTATTTGTAAGAGAAACAATGTTCTAAATAAGTTACATACATACAGAGCAAAGGTAGAGTACTGGTGAGTAGATGTGTTCAGGTTCAGACAAAATCCCAAATGCCCTCTCTATGTCTCTTTCTCTGAGAAAGTCTTAAATTGATAATACATCACTGTTGACTCATCAAGTCCATACTACAGGCATTTGCAGACCAGTTTAAGAGGGAGTGAGACAAATATTTGCCCCATCTGTTGTTTGCTTACAGAGAGGTTCCCCAGAAATCCACACGTTTTTCAACCTTTGAATTGTTGTATGGGCATAGGGTGAGAGGACCTCTAGAGGGTGATTGTGAATCTCACAAGGAGTCTGTTGTGGTATATGTCCTAAACCTCAGGGCAAGGCTCAGAGAACTCATGGGCTTGGCCCAGGAGAACCTAGCAGAAGCCCAACAGCAGAAAAAGGTCTGGTATGACAGGAATGCTCGAGCTAGAGAGTATGCTGTGGGGCAGCAGGTAATGGTTCTCATTCCTATAAGACACAACAAGCTGCAAGGAGCTTGGGAGGGACCCTACAAGCTGGCTAGGCAGGAGCATAAATTGTACCATGTTAACATGATGAAACCTTACCATGATAGGGAGGCCCTTGTTCTGAGTATTTGCAGTGGATTGCAGAAGGAGTCTGAGGGAGATCAGGTGACTCATCTCCTCAGTGAGGCTTTGACTGACACCTCAGTGGAAGGGTTAGCAATGTCCCAGCAGCTATCTCCTACCCAGGTTTGAGAAATCCATGCAGTGTTACAGGAGTTTGGGGACACGTTCACTGGGAAACCATGGTGCACCCACCTGATGCAGCAACAGATGGATACAGGACCCCAAAGGCCTATTAGGCAGGCCCCTTATAAGGTGCCTGAGAGAGAGTTAAACATACTCTGAGGGAAGAGATACAGGAAATGCTGGAACTAGGGGTAATTCAAGAGTCCAACAGTCCCTGGGCCACCCCCAGTGGTGCTGGATCCAAAGAAGGATGGCAGCACCAGGTTTTGTGTGGACTACAGGAAATTAAATAGTCACACAGAGTCAGATGCTTGTCCCATGCCTAGGACAGATGAAGCACTAGAGCAGCTGGGTGGGGCTAAGTATCTTACCACCATTGATCTTACCAAGGATTACTGGCAGGTGCCCTTGACTCCCAGGTCAGCCTTTGTGACTCCTTCTGGCTTGAATGAGTTCACAAAGATGCCCTTTGGGATGAAGAATGCCCCAGCAATTATCCAGAGACTGGTAGAACATATCTTAGCAGTAGGTTTTGTCCTTGCTTACCTAGATGATATTGCCATCTACAGCCATTCCTGGCAAAAGCACCTTCAGCATGTCAGGGAGGTGCTGGGCAGACTACAGAGGGCATGGTTGACTATTAACCTGAGCAAATGTCAGGTGGGTATGTCAGAGGTCTCCTACCTGAGACATAGCATGGGGAGTGGTAAGATCAGGCAGAACCAGCCAAAGTGGAAGCCATTCAGGCATGGCCTGCACCTGTTACCAAAAAGAGGTGAAGGCATTCTTGGATACAGCAGGGTACTACAGAATGTTTGTCCCCAGTTATAGTACCATAGCTGCTCCCCACACAGACCTGACAAGGAAAAACAGACCAGATAAGGTAGTGTGGACCACAGCATGTGAGCAGGCATTCCAGAAGCTTAAATAAGCTTTGAGAAGACCCCCCTGTGTTAGTCAGTCCAGATTACAGCAAAGAATGTGTTGTGCAGGTGGATGCTTTGAACCATGGGGTGGGGGCTGTACTTAGCCAGATTTCTTCAGAGGAAGAAGAGCACCCAGTGGCTTATCTCACTCATAGGCTCCAACCCAGGGGGGAATGCTATGCAGCTGTAGAAAAGGAATGTCTAGTCATAGTGTGGGCACTGCAGAAATTTCAACCTTATCTGTATGGAAGGAAATTCACTGTAGTTACAGATCACAGTCCCCTAACATGGTTACACCAAGCCATCCAGCAAAATGCTAAGTTGCTAAGATGGAGCCTAGAGTTGCAAGCATATGATATGTCAGTGCAGCACCACAGTGGGATTAGCAATGCTAACACAGATGGGCTCTCAAGGCAGGGAATGGGGAAAGGTATACTCAAATAGACCTAACCCTCTCAAGCAATGTTTCTCAAGGGTCACTTGAAAAACTAGCTTGAGTTCTCAGGGAGGGGAGAAATGTGAAAAACTGAAAGGCTGCCATCCAAGCCAGATAGAATCTTGTAAATAATTCTGTGTGATTTGTAAATATTAATATAATTCACAGGCTGGTTTTACAAATGTAAAGAGACCTATATGTTATTATTAAACTACATGTTGTACTGAGCTTCAAAAATTTAACCACAGTGCACTTTGCTGGAAGAAAGCTGATAAGTCAAGCATTGTATGACCGTTTGATCTCAAACTCTGAAACATGATGTCTGGGCTAAGACATTCCTTCTATTGTTTTGAGACCAGAGTTAATTAATATATTTTACATGTATAATGTCCTTTATTGCTGTGGCTCCTGCAGGTGCAAGATTACAAAGATATGTTAAACTCTGGGTTTCTGTTAGCCTGGGAAATTAAACCAGAGAAGTGTCAAGAATGATGTAATCTAAAATGACTTAGCAGTGATGTATTATCAATTTAAGACTTTCTCAGAGAATGAGAAAATCAGAGCATTTTGGATTTTGTCTGAACCTAAACACATCTACTCACCAGTACTCTGCCTTTTCTCTGTATGCATGTAAGTTATTTAGAACATTGTTTCCCTTAAGAATAGCTAGAAAATAGTAAGATTAGACTAGCTGTTTTCTATATTTATGTCAGACTATTCTACAGTATTATTTGAAGCATTTTCCTGTGATGTCTGAACTCTTGAGTACCACTGTATTGAATTGAGTAGATTTGTTTTGGGTTTTTATTATTTATTATTAAATATTTTTAAATCTTTCAAAGGTGGCTGTTTTGTGTAGATATAATTTAAACTCTAGAGTACATTGCATGTATGTAGTGATACTGTCCAAGCCACTCCAATAAGCCTTGCTGTTCATCATACTTACTAATTGGATAATTATAATATTGCACAGTAAAACTGGGCTCCATCTGGTAAGGGCCTTATTAGTAGCTGATAAATAGGGGTTCTGGTGTCAGTGGATTGCTACCTTATAGCCTAGGCAGAAGGGGCATACCTAGTGAACCTGTGCCAGCCTTCCCCAGGAGTGTCTGTGTGTTTGTATATAAATCATATCTCAAAGTGTGTGTGGTGTGTCATCTACTTGGGCAGGGACATGAAGCATTGGTTGGACAGAGGGAGTGCTGGAAGGACTTGGCTTGGAACCCTGGTTAAGGACTCCACTCTATAGCTGTGCCAATGGGGAATCTTATTGAGGATCTGGCGAGAAAGGGAGAAACCAGCCTCAGAATGACTGTGATGTCTGTGTGCTCTTAAGGGAAATTGTACTTTACTGTATGTATACTTGTTATTTGTCCCAATGTGTATGCTCCTCGCTGGTGCTAGTGGTGAGGACTGAGGCTCCTTGATTATTGGGCCAGTGCACGGGCATCACAACCTCCATTGATCCTATGATCCTAATCTGAGGGGTAGAAATCATACTTTAAACATGTTTCTGTTATAGGTACTACATGGAGTTCCCAGAAGTGCAGCTATATGGCAGGTATAGACCTTTTGTTGTTAATACTGCCAATATTAACGCTAGCTATCTTCAGGTATTTTTGGCTTGTTGGAATTTGGGTGGGGATACTTTGATTTGATGAGAAAGGGATTGGATTCATATATATGTATGATACCTGATCTAAATATTTTATGAATATGTGGCTTGACCTCCTTAATAAGCCTTTTAAGATACAAGAATGTATTTATACTGAAGTCTGACTTGCATTCTAAGTTGATTTTGTGGTACATGTAAATAAATATGCATGGTCTTTATAGCAATTGGTGGGGACAGTGTTGAAATGTGAAGGGAATGTGCTTATTATTTTTGTTGTTTATGATATCATTGTGTTTGCAAGTAGGTGGAAGAGTGTTACTAATGTATAGATAGCATAAGAGGAGAACAAAAAGTCTGTACTTGAGAAAGAGTTACATTAAGAGATGGCTTTATTGCATAACCAGTTTCTGAGTGTAATGTCTGGGAAAAAGTTTAGCTGGAAAGAGCTTGTGGGAATTGAACTTGGAATTAATTTCTGCTGTCATACTCCCCAGCCCATCCTATCTCCTCATCTCTTTGTAATCGAGCCCCTGCTGTGGTCTGACTGTGGCCTATCTCAATTAGTGTCCTCTTCATCTCTTTGTACTCAATCCCCTGTTGTAGGCTGAATATCGCTTATTTCAATTAGTGTCCTCTTCATCTCTTTGTAATCGATCCCCTGTTGTGGTCTTGACTGTGGCCTATCTCAATTAGTGTCCTCTTCATCTCTTTGTAATCAATCCCCTGTTGTAGCCTGACTATGGCTTATTTTGATTAGTATCCTCTTCATCTCTTTGTAATCGATCCCCTGTTGTGGTCTGACTGTGGCCTATCTCAGTTAGTGTCCTCTTCATCTCTTTGTAATCAACCCACTGTTGTAGGCTGACTATGGCTTATTTCGATTAGTGTCCTCTTCATCTCTTTGTAATCGATCCCCTGTTGTGGTCTGACTGTGGCCTATCTCAATTAGTGTCCTCTTCATCTCTTTGTAATCAATCCCCTGTTGTAGGCTGACTATGGCTTATTTCGATTAGTGTACTCTTCATCTGTTTTTAATCAATCCCATGTTCTGGGCTGACTGTGGTCTATCTTGATTAGTGTCCTTTTAAAGTAAGCTGGAAGGAGGAGGGGTGTCACTTTGCATTATCTATGGGTAACATTATCTGTTCATTAATCATGGGGGTAAGGATATGGTACAAAATATACCAAAGGAGCAAGCAAGCATGATTTGGAGTATTGCTAGGGTAGCATTACTGTGCAAACTAAGGAGTCAGTAAAGAAAAACAGAAGTAAAGGTCTTACTGAATTTGTCAAAAGGCTTGTTCGGTGGTGCTAAACTATTCACTAACACCAAATATTGTCTGTTGGACAGGACAGAAGAAACATCAATGGTAGGTCTCTCAACACTAATGTTCATTTGGCTAACCTACCCTTCATCATCTACAGCAACCATTCACATGTGAGTGTTGTGGAGAGTAAATCCTGAAAGTAAAACCTAAAAAAAAAACACATTTTCGATTGGCTTGCCATCATTGTTAATAAAAGTTGAATAAATGCACATAAACAAAAAAAGGCAAGTGACACAAAGTATAGTTGAACTGAAATCACAGCAAAACAACAACAACTTAAACTATATAAAATGTAATCAATCCAGTGACCACAATCCTGTGTGCAGTGTAATACCACTGAATACCCTTTTGACAATTTGAGTAAGACCAGTACAGAGGATTATGAGAGGGATAGGTTGTAGAAATCTCTCTAATGGATGCCAGTCAATGTAAGATCAGGCACAATAATTAACAATACTCCATGAGGGATTCTGTTGAGCTTTACAGGCCAAAACCTAGGATATGTTCACTGGCATTTAAGGTAGAAGAAGGTATGTATGCAGGTTTTGTGACTCTGAACATTGTATCTGCAGCTTTTAAGAGATCAAGAGTGTGGCTTAGACCTGGATCCTTGGCACAAAGGGATAAATTCCAGACTGTACACCAGGTGACTAGAGTTCAACTGCCAGCATGAGTGCTGGAAGAACTGGGTACGGGATGGATGGATGTGATTGGCTGATGCTAGAGCACCTATCCTTTTGGAAAGCAGCTTGGCTTGCTGCATTGATGACATCTGCAGGAATGCAGCTGTATCACTGGTACCATACCCACACTGCAAGCAGTATGCAGCTTGTATAGGAGACTGCACATGCTCAAAGGCATGCATGCATCTCCTGAGTTACATGTAGTAGGACTTGCTGGTTGTTGATATGTCAAGGTAATAAGACAGTCTGCAGGGTCTACAGAGTGGCCCATTTCATAACACTTAACTTTCACCTATATCAAGGGATGGATTTGCAGGAGGGCTGTTGCCCTCTTGCCCGAATGGAGAAGAAATAGGTCTGCTGGGTGCAAGAAGGGGAGCCTTTAGACTGATCCTGCACCCCCCACAAAAATGAGAGGGGTTAAGAGATGGATGGCTGGAAGAAAAGATTGGGGTAGGAGAAAGAAGGTTACAGTGTTAGAATTCTGGGTGATTTTAATCTTAACTTCTTTAGCCTCCTCTGTAATGACATCACTGCATTAACCACAAAACGGGGACTCAACTGACTATAATAACCAACCAAAATATGCAGAAAAGTCAGTACGAGGAAAACTGCAACCACACAAACACGATACGCTGATAAAACTCTTCTATATTAACCTTGTCACAATGCACATTAACGTTTTCATCATTACACTTGCTTGACTTCATCAGATAAAAGATATGTGCACAAACCCTACTTAAATAATCATAAGAACAATAAATCAATTAAACACTTAATCAGTAAAAGGGCTACTACCACTCTTAAAAAAGCTTATTGTTATAATCACTTTACAAAATAAAAAGTAGTAACAAGTATTCAATAAACTTGATAAATATTCATAAGACAAAGATTCTAAATAGTTTTAAAACTATAATACTAGTATTACAAATAACTAATAATCTTCCTTGAAAAAAATCACAAAAAATTCCACATCATATTCTCCTTGCTCTTAGCTTAAGAAGTGGGATGATAGAAATTGTATCATTTAAACCTGGGAACCTGTTGGCTTCTAATGTTATCTGCCAACAGGTTTCCTTGTGTTCAAGTCTTATTTCCCAAGGTCCCCCCCTATTATCTCGAACCATCATTTCAAGGACAAAAAATTGGAATTTAGCCATAGGACGTACCAAAGAATGTCGATACAGGGCATTATTGGGGTTGTTCTTAGAAATCTCGTAATTATGTTCATAAATTCTCCTCTTAAGAGATCTTTCTGTTTTGCCAACATAAAATGCTTGACATTGTTGGCATGTCACCAAATATATAACTCCCTGACTGTTACAATTGGAATAGACGGCTGCCCTAATCCATCTGTTTCTGGCAGGTAGATAGATTTTATCTATATTAGAAATATATCTACACTGTGAACAAGTTCCACACTTATAAGTGCCTTTACATTGATTAGAAAACCTGTTGGTAACTGGTTCAAATTCCAGTATGTTCTTAATGTTATTCCCCCTTCTATATACTGTATTTGCCTTTTTGTCCTTAAGGTTACTAAGATCTGTTATGTCCCGAAAAGTTTCCCACTCCCTTGTTATAATGTTCCTAATAGTGCCAGAATTGGCACTATATTCAGTTATGAAAGCTTTGTTGTATTCAAATTCAGAATTTCTCTGCCCCACCCGGCAAATGTTATTTTCTAAATTACCTGTCCCAAGGATAGGCCTGAATCCTGTATTCCTAGCTTTTAGGACTTCTTGTCTGATGTTATCAATGAATATGTCAGGGTATCCCCTTTCCTCAAACATAACGGAAAGTTTGATACATTCAGAATAAAATTCATTATCATCTGAGGTCATTCTGGAGGCCCTGACATAATGACCTTTGACAATACTTGACTTTTGATGTCTTGGGTGGGAACTATTGTAGTGGATATAGCTATTGGAAAAAGTAGGTTTTCTGTAAATGGCAGATTTAAAGCCATTGTCTTGAACAGAAAGTGTTACATCTAGATAGTTTACTTTTTCCAGATGAATTTGGTAAGTGAATGTCAAGAAGTCAGTAGTAGTATTTAAATAGTTTATAAATTCCATAATAACACTATTTGGTCCTGCCCAAAAAATACAGATATCATCTAAAAATCTTGAATAAAATGTCCAATTAGTCTTATATTCACTATTCAAGACATATTTTTCTCCCAAACGGACAATATAATGTCTGCATAAGTAGGGGCAAAATTGGCACCCATAGCCACTCCGGAAATTTGTTTAAAGTATTCACCTGAAAAATATAGAAAGTTGTTGTTTAATACTATCTCGGCTAGTTCGAGGATTAAAAAAATATCATTGTCACTCACATTAGCTCTTCCCCTCAGAGCCTCCTCTAACCAAAGAAGACCATGCTGATGTGGTATAACAGAAAAAAGATCCACAACGTCGATAGTAAGAAATTGTAAGTTAGGATCATAGAGGTCTGATGTAATTTTGCTTAAGAATTCCCATGAATCCTTAAGTAAATAGGATTCTCTTCCCCAGAAAGTTTTAAGTTTCTTATCAAGCAACTTAGATAAGGGGGAGATAATAGATCCCTGGGCAGATGCTATAGGCCTCAGGGGGGGGGGTCCGCTATGTCCTTATGTATTTTGGGTACCCCAAAAATTGCAGGTACCCTAAGATGTTCATTCTCTAAAAATGTGTATGTACTATAGTCAATTACTTCCTGATCCAGTAGATCTTTAATAGCAAATACAATCTTTTTGTATGAAATATGAATTTCAATTATCGAGACTGTTGTGTAACGATTACTATCATGTAAAATGGTATACATTTTGCTATCGTACATGTGTTTATCCATTAGGACAGTACCACCCCCTTTGTCTGGTATGATTCTTAATTCTGGGTTGTGACTAAGTTGGAATAATAGTTGCTGTTCTGCTACAGTCAAATTGGGAGAATATCTGTGACGTCTATTACTTGATCTAAGTTTTTGCTCAATTCTGCTCTCTAAATTTTTCAATTGTGGATGTGTAGGAGGGTTGTAGACACCAGTTCTGTGTGGTATGGAGGTGTCTCTGTTAATATTACTTCCCATAATGTTTTCCAGGTTAAGCCATTTCCGATACACATTTTGATTCCTGTTCGTGTTGTACCTCCCTCCCTTCTGCTGGGGGGGGTGACCTGGGGAAAAATGGTAAGAATTAATACGTTGATTTCTAATTCTTTCGGATCTCCTAGGTAGGGCATCCTGTTCTTGATGATAATTTCTATCACTATTGTTATCTCCACCCCCACCCCCCCCGGATTGCAGTCGTTGTCAAAAAATTCCTGACAACTAGCTGTGTTTGTACCAACCTGGCCATAGCCAGAATAACTAAAATGCACCGGGGGAGGTTTAGGATACTGTCGCCCCTCCTGATATTCTAGGATATCATGGTCAAGCTTTCTGTGTTTCCTGTTTAGTACATCAACACATTTTTTGTCAGCTTGTACTCTTATATCATAATATTTTTTTCTTTTCATGTTCAACAGTAAATAACAAGTCATTTGTAACAAATTCATTATATTTATCTATATCCTTTTCTAAACTGCTTAAATCTTTGTCGTTTTTGTTGATAATGGCCTGAACAATGTCAAGTCCGCATTGATCAAATGCCTTAATTAGTTCTTTATGAAAATCACTGCCTTCTATTACATTATTAGGGTACTTGAAAATACGCAGTCCCTTAGGGACTATCCTTTTATGAAGACATTCATGCAAATATAAATTGTCCAACTGTAAAGTCTTGTACCTGTAAAGTGAAGTCTGTAATGCTGCCAAATGGTCAGCAAAAGTATAATTGTCAATAGTGTTGAGTCTGTTCCTTCCGTCTGTGTTGACATCACTGCATTCCTCGCTCAGACCAACTTGAAATCATACTACAACTCCGTCTTTCTCTTTCCTAGACCTGGTTTTCCATAACAATCCCACAAATCTCCCTTCCTTTACCATGCATCTCCATTTGCCTATCCTATATATCCATAACAATCCCACAAATCTCGCTTCCTTCACTGTGTATCTCCTTTTGTTTAGTGATTGTATTCCTATATATCCGTAACAATCCCACAAATCTCCCTTCCTTAATAGTCCATCTAAGTTTGCTTAATGATTGCATTCCTATTTCTCAGGACTTAACCATTGAGCCAAAGCTTTTCCCAATATCCTTCTAAAAACTACAAGGCTTATTATTTCCCATAATGTCCAGGTAACATTAAGTCAATCATAACTAATGGTTAAGCTATAAAATAAAAGCCCCTTTGAAACTTCAAGATGAAGTTTGTAGTAATTGGGAAAAAATTCTCAAACTAAAGGAAATATTGTGTTCACATTTGTAAGCGTGCAAAATAACCTATCAGGAGACACAAAATTAAACATCCCAGCTCTAAACAACACTCTGTCTTAAAACAAACCACTATTCTTTACATACAACTGGATACACCAGTACCATGAATGACACCCCTTCCATCATAGTGCAAAGCGTCTTGTCGCCCAGTTTCTTGCACTAACTTCTTTCATGAAATCATTAACCTCCCTCAGCTCTCTCCTTGCTTCAGTCAATCTCATTCTATCTCTCTGACTTTTTTATGAGATTTTGGGAAAATAAGTAGTTTCTGGGGTTATCTATCAGGAATCGATTATTAGAGAGCCAGCGTTCCACTGAGTTAAAGGTATGTTGTGTGATATTCTAGAGCTGTGGTAGGCTATCACAGGGGTAGATTATAGAGTGGTAACACCAACATATTGTATAAGCAATGTTTGTTGAGAAGATAGGTAAAGATTGTTTGTGAAAATGTTAAAAAGAAGACGACCAAGGATGGAACCTTGTGGACACCAGTATTTTCTAGAAGATAAGTGGAAGACCCTGAGAGCCTTTTAACTGTAGTGACAGAGAGGCCCATTGTGGGCATCTTCAACAGGAGTTTGTTGTGGAAGACTTTATCCAAAGCCTTGGATCAGTCTAAAAAGAGAGAGATGAGAAATATTTGTCATTGTCTCTGGCCTTGCTGATAGTGTCTACAAAGGATACTAGGGCAATCTCTGTATTATGAGCTGGTCAAAAACCATGTGTAGGGATAATCAGTTCTTATTGGAGAAGTTGTTTATGTATACACTTCTCCAATATTTTGGATTGAGGGATCAGAATTGCAATGGGTCTAATACTGGTGATATCATTGGAGTTCTCAACATTGTGAAGGGGAATTATATGGAATTTCTTTTCATCAATAAACTTCATACTGTTACAACACTTGCCACTTTGTACAACACACCAATGATTCAACCCTTATCTGCTCTGCTCCATCCATAAAAAAATTACAGGAAATCACTCAAAAATCTTTCACTGACATTGCAATATGCCTAAAAAATTCTAACATGCTGCTTAATGTGAAAAAAATCAAGTGTATACTATTTACTCCAAAACAGCACCTTAACCAGAAACACACATTTCATATTACATCGAGTAATAATACAGAAATAGAAACCATATGGCAAACCTAATTACTTGGAGTCATAATAGAGGACAACCTCAAATGTGATCACCACATATTCATTTCACAAAGAAAACTCACCAAAAACTCATTTCCCTCTGTAGAGCTAAACACTACCTGACAGATCAAGTGAGGATTACCTTAGCAGCAATATGCCTCCTTCCTTCTACATATCTCCCAAACTACTTGACATACTCACAACTAATCATTGTCCACAACCTATTGCACTCTCCAGACAAGTGCCCAGCATTACAAAATACACTACTTTACTATTCACCCACTATAGACCTTCTCTCTAGCAATAAACTCTTCCGACGTATTAACAAGGCATTCAACACTGTTGGAGACACTCTCTACTCCCATTGTGTGTCAAAACTCTGGAATGAAATCTCCACAAAGTTAAAACAGATAGAAAACTTAGTTTCAGACCGTTGCTTAAACAGCACCTGTGCCAAAGATGCTCTGCTCTTCCTGCTCACCTGGCTACTTTACTCAGATTACTTTTCTCCAAGTCTTACAGCCACTTTGCTTACCAGTCGTTTTGTAGCATATCGCTCCTCCTGATGTGGCACGTATTTCCCAGACTCTTACTTTTCCCCCCTCACACCCACCACTAACTACAGCTCTTCCTCTGCCCATTTACCTTTCTGCTCATTTCCATAACTTCTACTTTCATATCTCTCTCATCTTTTTTAAGTGACATTCTAGATGTCTGTCTGTAAATTCTTACTAAACTCAAAAACAGCCGAGTTTGATCTTTGCTCTGCAGCCATCATGTTATAAATATGTTAATTGTTACTGTATGCTAATTCTCTGTTTATTAATTAGAAAATTTATGTTAATTTCTCTTGATTGTGTTTTTTTTTATGCGTTAAAATGTTATGTTCATGTAAGAAATACTTACAAATATTTAAAGAAAACAGTAAATAAGCTGATGTAGACATGTTTTTTACCCTGAAATTATAAATGTACTTTGTGTGAAACTTAAATGTGAACCTTTTCTCCCCTGGCCACCACTGAAAATGGGTTTTACCCAGTTTCCTGGTCAACAAAGACAAATTCATTAATTAATCAATTAAATATGGATCTGTTGATAATAATTGACACAGGGCTAGCTATGGAGTCAGCAGCAACTTGAGCTATTCGGGAAGGAGAAGGTAACCATGGCTTAAGTTTCTATAGTAGATGTTCAACATATGACATAGCCACTGGTTTTATTGTGAAGGGGAGCTTGTTTGAAAAGAAAGGCAGTATTTATTCTCAGGAGACTCAAGAGCAGTTTGAGGTAAGGGAAGTAGGAACATAATTTAGTAGCTATTTCTAATGGAGAAAGTTTAGAGATACTGATTTTTTAATGGATTACCAGAATAATCAATTAATATGAATTAGTTTTTTTTTGGTTTATCCCATTCAGAATTATTAATTTAACTGATTGTTTCTGCTTTTAGATCTTTAGCAGTAGCAGCACTCCAACGGGATTTAATTGTAATTGTGTCATTCTTGCTAAGTACTCCATAAAATCTCCCTCAAATCACCCTTATTTTCATATAAGTCAGTAAAATTTCAATATGTTTTCTTGTATATTTAATACCAAAATAAGATATCCACACAAAAACATTCACACAAACTATATACAGAAAGTCATAAATGTTAGTAACCACTACACTGAATCTCTGATCAAGTCACTTAACCACAAATTGCTTTGTTGTAACCAGAAAACTGGGCAGGCTCTTGAACGGTCTCCTGGACTGTATGTTATCTATGAACATGTGAATATTCAGATGTATACAAAGGGGCTTCTAAGGAGATATCACAAATGCATCACTGAAACAGAACAGTGATAACCCTGCAGGCTGCACTGTGAAAATCCAAAAATCGCAGCAGGACTCCCACTGTAAGTGGAGTGACACTGGAAAAATGTGTTGTTTCTCCTAATGTACTCTTAGGGTGATAAAGAATACAATGCAGATTAAAAATATCTTGACTAGCAAACCAAATCTCATCAGCATCTTAGCTTACATCAGGCCATTTTTAAAGCATGACATTATTTATGCACAAACATACATTATATCTATATCTATACAGATAAACATACATTATATCTATATCTATACAGATAAACATACATTATATCTATATCGATACAGATAAACATACATTATATCTACATCTATGTAGATAAACATACATTATAAATATATCTATACAGATATACACAAAAACAACTTAAAGTAATGTAGGGTTAGTTGCGCTGTAGAGAATATCAACACAGATAAAAAATCCGCAAAGCTTTTCTTAGATGTTGGAACATATTTTAAACATTTGCTATATAATTACACTCTCACTAATGACTATTGTTTACTTCAGAAGTGATGCATGCTGTTTCTCTCCTGCTGCTTGCAGCTAATGTCATTCATTACCAGCTTTCTGTCTGCCCAAATCTTTGCCCAGACATGAGGTGCTGCTTTTGCAGGTTGGGTGAAAACTGAATTTGTGGATCATACAAATTCCTGGTTTCAGGGTTGTGTTTAATCATAGTAACACTGCAGTGTTACGAAATCAGCAGGGCAAAAAAAATCTCATATTTTCAAACTATTTACTGCATTTGAAGTCAAGAAACAAAAACATAAAATCGAAACAGGTATTGTACACTTCAGACAAATAATTAATTTGTTCATTTTCTGGTAAGATTTTTGTATTAAGACAAGTTGTGGGAGAGCAGGAGCCTATTGTGTTAATTAACAGGCATATGACTGAGATACGATGCTGAACAGGATGCCTGTCCTTTGCAGAATGTAAACAAACCTTCACACATATACAACAAGCACACACACCTATAGGCAGTTTTCAGGCTTACTGGTATGTGTTTGGAATAAGGGAGAAAACCTTGCTGGACACAAAAACAGTATGTAGATTCCACAATGAAACTGGGGAAAAAAGCACTGGAGAAACAGCTATGGTAAAAGCTGCATCACTGTGCCATGCAACGCATGAACATAATACATATTGACTTCACGCTTGGCATCCATCTGTTGCTTCCACTGTCTGGTCTGTATGTTTCAAAGTATTATTTAGTAATGTAAAGCATGTAAAGTATTTTTTAGACATGGTAATATATTAATCCATATTTTCACATTTTGTTCTTTTGTTTTGATTGCCTGTTTACTGTTTGTGCCTATTTTCATTGCTAGCTCTTCTTCACTGTTGTGTGCCTCTCATCTTCATCAGATCTACTCATTCTGTTGTCCTTAATTCAGCACATATCAAACTGGTTTAATTAATGACTCTGAGAGGTAGTAGTACATCTGCCTTGTAGTTTAAAACTGATATTTTTGACAACACACTAAAGTAGACAGGAACATCTCAGACAGAATGAAACACTGATTAGTCGTGGCCTGCTGGGATTTAAATCAGATATGTAACATGAAATCTTATCCAACACCAATTAAAAGTGGACACTTGAAGTAATTGCCTACTGCAGTGTTTCAGTGTCAGGCTCAGTCATGTGACTGTAAGTACATGTCCATGGGGAAACATACTTCTCTGCATCAAATTTTCTTGTCTGTTAAAGAATGTGCTAACTAAATTAGCCTTGTACAACTGCAAAGAAATTCTGCACAGAAGTGTCTTTGCCAAAGGCTCACGTAATCCATTATTAAAGTGTCTGCGTGTGCATTTGTGTGTATGTGTGTCTGTACACGTGTGTAAAATGTATATTGTAATACATTGTTGTGATTCTCTCTAGAATGGTGTCTCCAAATTAAAGTGTGAACAAATGCTGTACCTTTAAACGATGCTTGAATGCATGATGGAAATACATCTGTTGTTACAAATGGTCAAATGTTTATTTGTATTTCAGGCAGAGATTATACGGTTCAGTTAAAGACCCCTAGTGATGCTTATAGCTGTTTCTCTTGAATCATGCCAACAATGCCAGAAAACATGTAATATTGCTTGTTCGTACATATATTAATAATTACAAGACCATGCCACATACAAACTGTTTAAGGATTTTATCTCAGAGCTTAAATGAAGGGCAACCCAACTGCATTGAGACTTAATTTCTGCCTCATGTTGAAATTAAATGTTGTTCTTTATATAATGACACATTTTTATGTTTCTCCAAATATCTCAACAGCTAAGTGACACAGAGAACTACTTAACATCATATGAAAACTAAAAGTGTGATGAACAAAATATGTGTAACAGCATGTATGTAGCTTAAGTACACACTGAGATATTGTAAATTGTTTGTAAAACGTCAAAAATATTTGCTGTATTTATTGTGGGTTCCTATTAGATAAACAAATGATCAAAATGTCGAGTACAACATGCTCAAAACGCTTTGATCAATAGTTCATATATTCGAACACTGAAAAAGATGAAAACCGGAGTTCCGAAAAGTTTTAGTTGGCCCTCGTGGTGAGTGTAGATTGTGACGTAAGGACGCTACACTGTCTGGAATGGCTGCGTAAGTGAATTCCATACTTGTGTGTGTATGTGGCAATTACTAGGTAATTGCCCTTTTCCCAATGTAGAGCGATCTCGGAATTGGTATATATAGTTAGAGGGGGGTGGGGGCAAAGCCCCCCACTTTCTTTTAAAATTAGAAGAGTGTGTTTAAGTTTGAAAGTTGTTGAATGACGTGAGAATGTATGGTTTATATGTATTAGTTGTATGTGTGTGTGTTGCATGTTAGTGTAGCGAAGGTGTGGGACAAACAAAACTTTTCGGAACTCCAGTTTTCGTTATTTTAAGGGTTTGATTAGATGAACATTTGATCAAAGTATGTCGAGCATGTTGTATTCGAAATTTTGACCGTTTGTTCATCTAATATAGACCCTTTATTCTGACTTACAAAATCCAGACACAAAATGCAATCAATTTGTCTACCCTACAAAATTACCATGTGCTGAACATTTTGGCATTTATACTTCTTTATTAGCCTTTTTGATTCCAGAGACATGTTAATTTGTTTGAACTGCAAAGCTATAACTTGATTTTATCAAAATTCTCAGGATGCAACCATTAGAGGTTAGCGGACAAATATCCAGATCACCCCTGGAGTGAACGTGTTACTAGAACCAAATATGCAATCATGCAATGTATAAAAGATGGGGCTGTAACCTGACCAAACCAGATAGGCTGGCCTCTCAGAGGGGGGGAATGTTTGCCTAGAACTTTTTTTCTGGGAGCTGTAGTTTCATAGGCTGATAGTTTCTTACTAGTCAGGGAGCTTGGATGTCCATAACACAGACTAGCCATGTAAGCAGAAAAATGTAATAACTGTATTTGCCATCTCACTCACTGAAGATCCCAGGAGTATATTTATGGGTACCCACCCATTTATCAGAGCAGCACTTGCAGGAGGCTGATGTGATACATTGCTTGTCATGTACATTTCAGGGGATTCTGTGGGTAGGGAGTCTGTCTCTTCAATTGGTCTTCTTTATGTTGTGATGAAGGATGAGGACTTTGCAGCAAGCATTTTTAGTATTACAAGTATTACCAGTATTACCAGTATGTAAATACCAGTATTGCCAGTATGTCAACAGAGAAAGAGGTCTAGTTGAACAGGATGTTTTGCAGCACAGAAAGTGAATCAGAATCTCCATAAAGGATCCAGTACAAGGTAGAATAAACTGAGAGGGATTCCATTCTCTACAGGTACAAGGGAATTTAGCGTGCAATTTTTTGATTTAGAAAATGTTACCGTCGTTTTAGTGGAACCCATAATTTGGACTGATATATTACAGACTGTACACTGTATTCTATGACAGGCCAGATGAATGTGGAAATGAGCAAGATTATGGCAATGATAGATGTGCAGGATATAGTTTTGGAAATTAATTGGGCAAGGTAGAAGGTTTTCTTTAGCTATAACTGACACATGTTGATTAAAGAATAGTTCATTGTCAGTAAAAGTACTTTGAACTCTAATGACTGTATCAAGGTCTGAGTTTTGCCATAATGAAAGCCAGTTAAACCGTATTTTTGGCATTATAGTTAAGACCATAGTCAGAACACCAAGTCTTGGTTGTAGCAAGTCAGTCTTGGAGCATATGAGTATCCACTGGGGCGTCAGTAATAGCACTCAACTTGCAGTCAGTCATCTGCAAACTTGGTTAGCCTTGCACGTTCAGCATATGCGTTCATACTACAGTAGTAGATGAAAACAGGAGGGGGGCCATGAAAGTGTTCAGAGTGAAACCTCTACAGATTTGCTGTTAAGATGAGGGGTAACAAAAATACATACTGTGTTCCTTCAGTCAGAAACTCGGTTAGCAATCCAGTGGGCAATATTAGGTTTTATGTTTAGACTAATGAGTTTGTTAATAATGCCGGCTTAGAAAATTATATTAAGGGCTTTTGCAAGATCCAGATAAACAGTTTGGACAGAATGGCATTTGTCGATGGCATCTGTTACATTTTCAAAAAAAATTAAATAGAGTAAGGAAAAAATATCTACCTTACGCTAAGTGAAAATGACTGGGGTCAAGGGCCTGTAGGTCACCAGCTTCACTGTTTTATGAAGAACAAGGAGAAAATCCATGATTTTATAGATGATGCTGGTGAGACTTAAAGGAAGAACCATGGCTATGGCATCTTACACCCTTGGCAGTTCCCATGTCTGGTGCCCACCACCAACAATAAGTTGAGGACAAAATAAATCTCAAAGTTAAAGACAAAAAAAAAGTCCTCAAAGCTGTTCTGTGCTGAACCTGTAGCAAACCACTACGAATGCAACAAGTTGCTTGTTATGTATAAAAACACACACAAAGTTCTTCACTGTAAATACAGTATTAGCATTCATTTCTGTTTGCATGTTGCCCCATAGGCATCTGCTCATCATTACCCCTAACACCTTATGTGTTCCCTTCACCTTTACCCAGCTACACCTCTGATGATAGTTGACAGATTACATGGCGGCACCCCCTTTTTCATCACTGCAACAAGATTCAGCTGAATTGTACTACCTGTTCTGATCCAGAAGTAATTTTATTTACATACTGGTATTGATAGAATCTTAGAAAATACAAGAAAACTTGGCCATGTGGCCATTTATGCCTTGCCAGTCCTCATCCTTAGACCTTAACACCTTTTCAAGGAAGAATATACTACTCATTTCGTGTATAACATTTCTCTCATGAACAAGGTCACCACAACAGCTATTTTCTGGAGGTCAGATGCATGTCCTATGCAAAGAGTCAGGATTCAGCAGTGATGTACCTTGTCCTACCTATGAGATGGGCTGGTATGTCGCCCAGTCCCTTAGAGACATTGTTTCTGGTTTTGGATATATTTGGTACACAATGATTTTGAAGGAAGGGGACTTTAGTGAATCAAGGGAGGGAACACAGGGATGAATGAATTGGGAGAAATTGGATCTGAATTTGTCAGCTAGGATGCTGATGATGATGTCTGGACCAGAACAAGTAGCACCATTCAGTTGAAGTTCAGTATACTGTTGAGTGTTATGTCTCATTAACTTATTTAAGTTTGTTTAATGTGACACGGCACTGTTCAACAATGACAAAATACAGGCCCAGCCAAGTTGGCGAAAAGCAGAGAAACAAGAATAGATAGAACTATGGATTATGTACAAAACATGGTAGACAGTGATTGTTAGCATAAATGTACATGCTTTTAGCTGCAGCATCATCTGTACATAAATAACATTGAAAAGGGGGTGGCGGTGAAGTTAAGAAGGTATTAGAGGAAAAAAAGCAAAAAAAAAAAAAGTTGTTGAGAAAACTGAATACATGAATGGCTATCCTTTGAGTAGTTGACTACTTTCAGTTCATATCCTGCCTTAGTGTTTTGAAATGTATGCTTGAGGCTTGGTGGACTTCTTATGGGGTAAGGTGGGAATATTTTATATTAAACCGGTAATATATTTTTCCTTTTAACTTAGAATTTTGTTTAATTAGGAATTGCACTGGGGGAGCTTATTTTTCAATTTCCTCTTAAACATATGCCAGACAGAGATGGACTTCTCTGTCCAGTGGTTTAGGCGAGCATAGAAGTCAAAAGCATATAGAGCACCTTAGTGACTGGGTCAGCACAGGAAGAAGAGGTTTTAAATTTCTTCACATCATTAGACAGGGATATTAGGTTGGCTTTAGAGTAATCTCTGAACATGGTGAAGTTACTAGGCAGGATGGTACTTGATACGAGGGAGAAGGTAATAGTTTGGTGACCATATTTGATAAGCAGCATCTGTAAACATGAAGTCAAGTATGCTGTCCCCTCTGATTGGACTATCTGATTTAGGTAATGCTGTCCCCTCTGATTGGAGTATTTGATTTAGGTAATAAGTGCCATAAAATTACAGAACCTCTGGGCTTATTAATCTCTTGTTGTATAAGATTGACAGCTAGCAATCAGCATTAAAGTCTGCCAGGATTAGCATACTGGCATAATGGGTATATAATTGAACTTAAAGAGGTAGTTATGGTCATTGGAGGTGATCTGTAGTTGTCAGTAATGTGATATATGGTGTTATTTAGTGTAAGTAAATGTTCTGGAGTAACAAATTGATGTTATGATGAGTATCCCACGAGATAATGAGAGACTTAAACTTAAGAAAAATCACTGTGAACTATTCTGAAACTGGACATCTTTCAGTAAACTTCAGGTTCATTTAGGATCTTGTCTACCAAGCACAATTGCCAAACAAACAGAAAGGGAAGATTGCAACATGCATAGGATTAATCCAGCCATCCACAGCCCCTTTTGCTATTTTTACACATGGGGTCAGTGTGTCCATACCTCTGAACTTCTTAATGCAAGAAATCTGGACAAAGCCTGACAAAATGGGGAAACAATGGACCAAAAATAGGGACATATTGTACATATTGCTCTTACAAATTTACAAAGTTGCTAGAGTAACAGGGTTTGTTTTAACTTACATTTCTGAAGGATTTAAAGTCTGAAACTCAACTGTATGTAATTATTTATTGACATAAATCCTCAGATCATCACAGTGATATGTCAGAAAACTACAAATTTTATGAGTGACAGACCAAAAATATGATTAAAAAATCTGCACATTCAGCGAAAATCTGAGCAGTTGGGAGGTATGAGGGTGTTACTTCAACAGTGACGATCATCTAGAGGCAAGCTTCACACTGTTGGGTGGCAGCTCCATTGCAGATGGACAGAATTAATAAAAATGAGATATGAAAACTAAAACATAAAATAGTTAACATAGTTACTAAAAGAACCCTTAGATAATTTTAGGATAGTGACATAAGATGGATATAAAATAATAGAAAAAAAGTGTAGCTAATGGTCATATACTAGCTTATAGGTCTGATTTAATAGAGCTCTTAAAGAGTAGGTACATCATGTTAATGACTGAGGGAGAATGTTCAAAGGATTGTTGTACAACAGTCAAAAGCCTCCACACCAGCCCTAGGAATATCCAAAGGCAAAGTGATATAACACAAGGAGCCGCCTACACCAGATTAGAGGAAATAAGGGACCTATCCAGACAATGTGTAAGTAAGAGCAGGCTGCCAGTGGAGATTTAAAGGAACTGTAGTGTCATTTAAAAATATACTAAATACTAAACGTTCACTTTCCTCCCAAAACTCAATCTATCATCATTGTAAATAACAATAGGGTCAGAGCTCTCACAAAACCCAGTCTGTCATCATTGTAAAAAACAATAGGGTCAGAGCTCTCACAAAACCCAGTCTGTCATCATTGTAAATAACAATAGGGTCAGAGCTCTCACAAAACCCAGTCTGTCATCATTGTAAATAACAGGGTCAGAGTTCAGGCTTTCCTCACAAAACCCAGTCTGTCATCATTGTAAATAACAATAGGGTCAGAGCTCTCACAAAACCCAGTCTATCGTCATTGTAAATAACAATAGGGTCAGAGCTCAGGCTTTCCTCACAAAACCCAGTCTATCATCATTGTAAATAACAGTAGGGTCAGAGCTCGGACTTTCCTCACAAAACTCAGTCTGTCATCATTGTAAATAATAATACGGTCATAGCTCTTACAAAACCCAGTCTGTCATCATTGTAAATAACTATAGGGTCAGAGCTCGGACTTTCTTCACAAAACCCAGTCTGTCATCATTGTAAATAATAATAGGGTCAGAGCTCGGACTTTCCTCACAAAACCCAGTCTATCCTCATTGTAAATAACAATAGGGTCAGAGCTCGGACTTTCCTCACAAAACCCAGTCTATCCTCATTGTAAATAACAATAGGGTCAGAGCTTGGACTTTCCTCACAAAACCCAGTCTGTCATCATTGTAAATAACAACAGGGTCAGAGCTCAGGCATTCTTCACAAAACCCAGTCTATCATCATTGTAAATAACAATAGGGTCAGAGTTCAGGCTTTCCTCACAAAACCCAGTCTGTTATCATTGTAAATAACAATAGGGTAAGAGCTCGGACTTTCTTCACAAAACCCAGTCTGTCATCATTGTAAATAACAATAGGGTCAGAGCTCAGGCTTTCCTCACAAAACCCAGTCTATCATCATTGTAAATAACAGTAGGGTCAGAGCTCTCACAAAACCCAGTCTATCATCATGGTAAATAACAACAGGGTCAGAGCTCAAACTTTCCTCACAAAACCCAGTCTGTCATCATTGTAAATAATAATACGGTCATAGCTCTTACAAAACCCAGTCTATCATCATTGTAAATAACAATAGGGTCAGAGCTCGGACATTCCTCACAAAACCCAGTCTGTCATCATTGTTAATAACAATAGGGTCAGAGCTCGGACTTTCCTCACAAAACCCAGTCTATCATCATTGTAAATAACAATAGGGTCAGAGCTCGGACATTCCTCACAAAACCAAGTCTGTCATCATTGTAAATAACAATAGGGTCAGAGCTCGGACTTTCCTCACAAAACCCAGTCTGTCATCATTGTAAATAACAATAGGGTCAGGGCTCTCACAAAACCCAGTTTGTCATCATTGTAAATAACAGTAGGGTCAGAGCTCGGACTTTCCTCAAAAAACCCAGTCTATCCTCACTGTAAATAACAGTAGGGTCAGAGCTCGGACTTTCCTCACAAAACTCAGTCTATCCTCATTCTAAATAACAATAGGGTCAGAGTTCAGGCTTTCCTCACAAAACCCTGTCTTTCATCATTGTAAATAACAATAGGGTCAGAGCTCTCACAAAACCCAGTCTATCCTCATTCTAAATAACAATAG